>NC_058406.1:40659517-40881268 GCF_002201575.2 Neomonachus schauinslandi
GGCTCAGTCAGTAAACATGTGACTCCTGATCTTGGAGTCATGAGTTCAAGACCCACGTAGGGCAGAGAGCTTACTTTAAAATAAATTTAAAGAACAAACATAGGGGTGCCTGGGTGGCTCAGTCAGTTAAGCATCTGCCTTCCGCTTAGGTCATGATCTCAGGTCCTGGGATAGAGCCCTTCGTTGTGTTCAGCAGGGAGTCTGTTTCTCCCTCCTGTGCCCCTCTCCCTGTTCATGTTCTCTCTCTAATAAATAAATAAAATCTTTAAAAATAAATAAATCTTCACAACAATCCTAAGGTATATACTATTAATGTTCTCATAAAAGAAAGGAGAAAACCTAGACTAAGACCCTAAGAGATTAAATATCTGACCACATAACATCTAGGCTCTGCCACTTACTAGCTAATTCATTAATTCTGACTCCAAAACCAATGTTCTTTCTGACCATTATGGTCTACTTCAATTTAGGATGCAATCCACAACCAATAATCAACTAACTTTTAATCAGAGAATAGAGGTTGGAAAAAGCCTTAAAGGCTTTTAGGCCTCGTCCAAGCCTCCATTTCACCCAGGAATTCTAATATATCATATATCATCTAATATATCATATGTAATTATAACACATCCAATATATCTAGTATAACAAAAGGTGGTCCAGATTGCCTGATGAGCAAGAAACACATCACCAACCAAGGCAGCCCATCCTTTTAATAGCTCTATGCATTTACAGAGCAGTTAAGAATGCCTTGCTACCTCCTCTCCCAAGCAAACTCCTATTTATCCTTCTAGAGCAGAGATCAGCAAACTATAGTCTGTAGACCTAATCCAGCCCACTGCCTGCTTCTGTAGAGCTGTAAGATACAAATGTGTTTTTTTCATTCCTAAAAGGAAATGAAAGACACATACCAAAACATAATAGCTGTTATCCCTAGATAATGGGATTGTGGATTTAACTATACTTTTTCTGTATTTCCCAATTTTTCTATAATCAAATGTAATTTTTATAATTAGGGAGGAAAAAACTTTTTTTTTTTTTAAAGATTTTATTTATTTATTTGAGAGCGAATGAGAGAGAGCACATGAGAGGAGGGAGGGTCAGAGGGAGAAGCAGACTCCCTGCCGAGCAGGGAGCCCGATGCGGGACTCGATCCCGGGACTCCAGGATCATGACCTGAGCCGAAGGCAGTCGCTTAACCAACTGAGCCACCCAGGCGCCCGAAAAAACTTTTTTTAAATGATGAGCAACATAATCCACCTGAACCAGTCTTGACCAGATGAAGCTCTTAAGCTCTCAAGGCTCAGATGCCAACTTGTAGGAGAGTCCTATGTAAGCAGCCATTGGCTTTCTCCATCATCCAACCCCAGTATCATCACACCACCATACACTGTATAAGATGATCACTGCATTTAATACATTGAACTCTTATTACCTACCTGTCTCCCTACAACAGACTTGGGAGTTTCATTTTTAAATGGTTGAAAAACAAATCTAAAAAATAGTACCTTGTGATATTAAAATTCAATATAATTCACCTTTCAGTGTAGTTTTATAGAAACACACTCATACTCAGTTGTATACTTATTGTATATGGCTGTTTTTATGATACAATGTGCTACAGTTAATAAGCTGCAACAGAGACCTTATGGCCTACAAAGCCTAAAATATTTACTATTTGACCCTTTGATGACCCATGTTCTAGAGTGACAGTTCGAATGTTAACCCCTCTAGGAAGCCTTCTCAAAACTACCTTTTCTCAACAGTTAGTCCTTTCCTCCTCTGGGGTTCCAAAGCATTCTGTCATCATTCTGCAACTGCCAACTCTTTTCATCCCATAATCATGTTTACTTGTCTGTACTTTTCACCAAACTATTACTTTCTCAAGGGCAAGGACTGTATCTCATTCATCTCTGAAAATCACAAATGCTGGCAAGTTAGGTACCCACCATTTGTTTAATGAAATCAATGGAAGAATGAAAAGAAGCTTAAAGTGATATCTGCCTTGAAATACAGAATGAAGCACTACAGTTGTCATAACTACTTTAGGTTAGACCAAATATCTAGTCTCTTACTAAGCACTATTAAAGTACTATTTTGGTCAAAGGCGTAATAGTGATACTCGTGTATCTAAATATTACATTATGTAAATTACATGCATAACATTAAGTTACATTAAGTGAAAAAGATTCCAGCAGACTTTCTTCTTCTAAAAGATTTTATTAGATGAAATAATCTAGTAACGTCTTTCACTTCCACTAAAACCAAAGCTTCCCAAGGACAGAAACCAGTGGATTTATCTGTGACCCCTGGCCCCAGGATAGACTCACAAAAAGTAGGCACAGTACTCAAAAAATCGTTTGTGGTATGAACAAAGGGACAGTGCAGATGCAGAACTGGGCCATCTTCAGTTCTTGTTCCTAATTGTTTTAAAACAATTCATCCAATCTGCTCTCCCACAATTCAGATGGGGGAGATCAACAGTGTGTGATACCCCAAGTAGAACCCAATCTAAACAAACCGTGTCCACCTGAGCACTGTCCCCTGGATAAATTTGCCAAGATCCTCCAAGCCAGTTCTCCACTTTTTTTCTAGTCTCAATTTATGCTGTAAACTCAAGGCCTGGCATAAAGGAAAGCGTGAGTAAATCAGTCACAACAGCTCTAGTACCACACACCAAAATGCTCTGCAGACCCTGAGATTACCCTATCAAGAAAAACAGAGAGCAGTGGAGGTTAGATGAGGAGCCATGTCTCCCCTCGACCCCCCCATCCACTCCCTCTGGTTAGTGCAGGCTCTGGCTCAGATACTGCAGAAACATGTTGGCCAGCTGAGGCAGGTTTTCATTGTTGGGATGCATTTTGGTGTAGGAAATAAACTGGCGACGGAAGCGACTCAGTTCTGCCATGGTCAAAGGCCGGGTAAACTGCAGGTGCTCCGTGGTGCCAGGAAGCTTAAGCAAGTCTCCAGGGACCGCGCTCTTCTGCGCTTCCATCAGTCCCGCCAACACCTGGCTCGTGACCTGATCCAACTGGTGCAGAAAGCTGCCAGACGCAAGGGGCTGGGACTGTGTAGACTGATGGGGTGGGGGAGCCTGGTTCTCAAACAAGGCAGCCCGTATTTCTGCTAGGGGCAACGGCTCCTCCAGGCCCACCAAGGTGAACAGGGGCCGATCCCAGCGGTTCCGAGAGTCGGGAGCCTCAAAGCGCAGCATTAGGGCTTCCATAAGTTCTGGAGGATAAAAGGCACTAGACACACGCTTTGCAGATTTATCTGGAGTCACAAGAGCTGGGAGATCGGGCGCCTTGGTTTCCTCCTGCTCCAGTTCCTTAGGTACGTCGGACTGGGTTCTTCCACTTACTACAAAGTCCACTGTTTGGGGTTCCCTGAGGACACTACTGCCAGCCGCCAGAGGTCTCCCTCTTTCCTCAGTGCGCGGCTTCCAACTCACACTGAGGTTCTGGCCTCGGTTGTCTGCCGCAACCGCCTCCCGAGGTCCCCCGCTCAGACCACCCGGCCGTATGCAATATACCAAGCAGAGCGGGGTGCGCGCCGCCCGCGCAAGGCAGTAGAGCTCATAGCGGAATCCCTTGATGTAGTTAAGCGAGTCGAGAATGACCACATCGTGGCGACTCAAGCGCCGCTCCACCGCGGCTCTGAGAGCCCCGCGCAACGCCTTCTCACGGGCCGAATCGCGGTACACGGTCGCGTCCTCCGTGCCCAGCACCGCCGCGTCATCCACCACGTACACCACACGGCCCTCGGCCGCTAGCGCCCGACGGAGCTCCTCCGCGCGCCGGCTCTTGCCGCTGTACGGCAGCCCGCAAAACACAACGAGCGGCATCCTTACAGGGCGCGGCCATGTGCATCCGCGTAGCGTCAACTTCCGGGGTGTCGACGTCACGGACGCAAACCGGAAGGGCAAACTGCACTTCCTGTCCTCTCGACTCTTAAAGGACCTACTGTTGCTATGGAAACACGAGTTCTACTCCAACTAAATCTAGGACCTGTTGTCTCAGAAGGGTGATGGAAACTAGAATGACATCAGTTATTTATGTCAAATAGGCATCCAAAGAATGTGATCTCCCTGTGGCCAAAGACTATGCCCAACCATTTATAATGGGGCCTTAATGAGCATTAAACATTGCAAAAACAATCAGCACCATATTTAGCATACAAAAAGACAATTCATAAATGCTAGTTCCCCTTCATACCTTACACCCAGTGACTCTCAGTAACTGTTTACTCAATAGCCATTTCAATCATTAAACGTCTCCACGACTGGGAATTCTGAAATGAACATCAGTTCCCCCGTAGGAGATTAAGGGTCTGAATGGGAAAAATCAAGTACCTACAAGCTGAGTAAGATAATACTATTATGGATAGAGTAGGTTGGGATGTAAAAGTAGAGGAGAAAAACAAACTGCCCCCAAAAATCACTTACGACTTTATCTAAGAATAGGAACTTGAAAGCTAACAAATTTTTCTCCTGGGTAAGGTTGCCTGGTAAAATACAGGATGCCTAGTTAAATTTGAACTTCAGATAAGCAACAAAAAAATGTTTTTAATATGTCTCAGATATTGAACAGGACATATTTAAAATTACTTCTTGTTTACCTGAAATTCAAATTTAACTGGGCATCTTTATTTTTGTTAAATCTGGCAACCCTATTCTACAGAATGTGTGAGACTCAAAGCCATGAAGCTGTAGGATCCGTTCTAGCAAAAACAAGCACAATATAGTTGGCCCTTGAAAAACATGGGTTTGGATTGCACAGGTACACTTGTAATGCAGATTTTTTTTTTTACAGCACAGTACAATAAATGTATTTTCTTTTCCTTATGATTTTCTTAACATTTTCTTTTCTCTACCATACTTTGTTGTAAGAATATAGTATGTAATATATATAACATACAAAATATGTGTTAATTGACTATTTATGTTATCGGTTGGCTACCAGTCAACAGATTACTGGTAGTTAAGTTTTTGGGGACTCAAAAGATATATGCAGATTTTGACTAAGCGGGTGGTCAGCACCCCTAACCCCCCAGCATTGTTCAGAAGTCAACGTAATTTTGCAGGTGCAGAAGTGTGTTTCTGTGCAAGTATGTGTGTATAAAAAGTAGATGCACATATATTGGGTCTTTGTGTCTCTCCAATACAGTATAGTAGAGAATATTCAAGTATTGGCTCTGTCACTTACTGTGTAATCTATTGACAAGTTATTTAATCATTGTGTGTCTCAATTTCCTCTCTCATAAAATAATAACAACAGTTCTTATTTCACAGGCTGAACCAACCTCATAGGTTATAAGGATTAAATAAATTAATGCATGTAAAGCACTTAGATCAGTGCTTTAGCCTTCCCTCCCCTGCTCTGCCTTTTCTTCCTCCTTTATCAGTTATTTGCATCAGTGCATACACTAAAACTAATTGAAAGTTAAGACTGTTCAACTTGAGGGGCGCCTGGGTGCCTCAGTCATTGGGCGTCTGCCTTCGGCTTGGGTCTTGGTCCCAGGGTCCTGGTTTCGAGCCCCGTGTTAGGCTCCCTGCTCCGCGGGAAGTCTGCTTCTCCCTCTCCCACTCCCCCTGCTTGTGTTCCCTCTCTCGCTGTCTCTATCTCTGTCAAATAAATAAATAAAATCTTAAAAAAAAAAAAAGACTATTCAACTTGAGACTGTTAGGCAGTATGCTTTACTGGCTGAGTGCAGGCTCTGAAGCCAGAATGCCTGGGGGTTTGAATCTTGGCTCCACCACTTACTAGCTGTGTGATCTGAAGCAAGTTACTTAACTGCTCTGTGTCTTAGTTTTCTCATCTCTAAAATGAAGGTAACAGCAATACCCACCTCAAAAGAGCTGTTGTGAGAATTAAATGAGTTAATTCACATAATTCAGTGTCTGGCGCATAATAAGCATTTAGTAGTAGTAGGAATAGTAGTATTGTTATCATCAGGCAACTACTCAGTTCTGGCTCTGTTTTGGCATATCCCTTCACCTGAAATTAATGTTAAGGTGATGCCTGGAAAATGTTTCACCAGCATAAATAACCTATTGAATGTATTTTTCTTAAAAGTAATTTCTAGGCCCAACATGGGGTTGAACTCTCGACATTGAGATCAAGAGTTGTATGCTCTACCTGACTGAGCCAGCCAGGTGCCCCTTCCACCATAAGTAAACCAAAACCATATCTTGTACCTGGCAGCTGCTTCCTTCTTCCCATCTTCTAGTGTCCTCCAATGAATGTGATCTCCAAAACCTGGAAGGAAAGAGCCTTATAAACATTTACCCATGAACAAAGGGCAAAGACCCAAAAAAGAAACATGGCATGGTCACAAGATACGCATAAAAAAGCTTTTGTCTGTCAAAAGCATGGTGTTCAAGTCCCAGCTGCACCACTTTCTAGGTGTATGGGACCATGAACAATCCCACCTAAAGCCTCAGTTTTCTTTCATCCTATAAGATAGAGATAACACCACCTAATCCATAGTTTTTAAGGAGATTAAATAATGGCTGTGAAGTGCTTTGTAAACTAACACTGAGTATGCAAATAATACTATAAGAATGAATGAGAATTTTCCATAGAGTAAACATAAAGTAGGTCATACAAATCATTACTAGTTGGAGACAATACAGCAACATAGGTTTAGGGTCAGAAATACATGGGTATGTGGCTCTACTTCCTATGAAATGTGTGAATGTAGTAAATTCTCTAAGTCCAGATAATAATATCTACCTTCAAGCATTGGTGTAAAGATTAAATGAGATAATGTATTTAAAGCTACTCTTATTATTCCCCTCACTTCTGCCAGAGTGATCTTTTAAAATCACATCTCTAGGGCGCCTGGGTGGCTCAGTTGGTTAGGTGACTGCTTTCAGCTCAGGTCATGATCCTGGAGTCTCTGGATCGAGTCCCGCATGGGGCTCCCTGCTCGGCGGGGAGTCTGCTTCTCCCTCTGACCCTCCCCCTTCTCATGTGCTCTCTCTCATTCTCTCTCTCTCAAATAAATAAATAAAATCTTTAAAAAAAAAAAATCACATCTCTGCTGGGTAAAAACTTTTCAGAGGCTTCCCAATTACCTAAAAAGAAAGGTCAAAATCTGATAGCAGGATTTACAAAGCCTTTCAGAATATGACATCTGCCCATCTCCTCAGGCTCACTTTCCAGGCTTTTTCTAAAATCCTATATACAAAACTACTTTCATTTCCTTAAACTGGCTGCCTCCTTGGTCTTTTCTTCTACCCTCACTTCCTATTCATTCCTAGAGGGCATCTTTACTTCTGGTAAATCTTCCCTGACTCCCGGGGCGTCTGGGTGGCTCGGTTAAGCATCCAGCTTCAGCTCAGGTCATGCTCCCAGGTCTTGGGATTGAGCCCAGCATCAGGCTCTCTGCTCAGCCCGGAGTCAGCTTCTCCCTCTGACCCTCCCCCTGCTCACGGGAGCGTGCGTGTGCGCGCTCTCTCTCTCTCTCCCTCTTAAATAAATAAATAAAATATTAAAAAAGAAATCTTCTCTGACTCCCAAAGCACCACCTTCTTGCCCCATCACAGCACTTCCCAGGCTGAACTGTAAATGTTTATGTGCCTGTCTCCCTCACTCTAAAGGGCTGAGACCTTCCCTAAGGGCTGAGACCATATCTCTTTTATTCCTTCCAGTTTCCCCAGCATTGAGCACTACACATGGCCATAGTAAGTGCTCCATTATATTTATTGAGTAAATGAATCTTCTTTAGGTCATATCATGTAAGTGACTTAATTTTGTATCTGGAAAATGTTGAGTGATCATAATAATGCTGTCATTTATTGGTCACCTTATATGTTCTCATGTTAAATACATGTTATCTCACTTAAATTTGGCCTGAACAGTAACTCTTTCTTTTTCTTTTTTTTTAAATTTGTCAGAGAGAGAGAGACAGAGAGAGAGTAAGCACAAGTAGGGGGAGCGGCAGGCAGAGGGAAAAGCAGGCTCCCTGCTGAGCAAGGAGCCCAATGCGGACTCGATCCCAGGACCCTGGGATCATGACCTGAGCGGAAGGCAGACGCTTAACTGACTGAGCCACCCAGGCGTCCCACAATAACCCTTTGTATATTCCCCTATACTGTTTTCTCATCAGTAAAACAGGTATAATAATATCTACATCTCATAAGATTGTTACTGAATATTACGTAAGAAACACTATATATGGGGCACCTGGGTGGCTCAGATGGTTAAGTGTCTGCCTTCAGCTAGGGTCATGATCTCCAGGTCCTGGGATCAAGCTCGCATCTGGCTCCCTGCTCAGCGGGGAGCCTGCTTCCCTTCTCTCTCTGCCTCTCCCCCTGCTTGTACTCTCTGTCTCTCTCTCTCAAATGAATAAATAAAATCTTAAAAAACAATGCTGTATATATTATCTTAGCACACTGCTCAGCATTTTATAAATGATCAGTACATAGCAGCTTTGTTATTCTTTTTTTTTTTTTAAAGATTTTATTTTTATTATTTATTTGACAGAGAGACACAGCGAGAGAGGGAACACAAGCAGGGGGAGTGGGAGAGGGAGAAGCAGGCTCCCCACGGAGCAGGGAGCCCGATGTGGGATTTGATCCCAGGACCCTGGGATCATGACCCGAGCCGAAGGCAGTCGCTTAACCGACTGAGCCACCCAGGCGCCCACAGCTTTGTTATTCTTTACAGCTTGAGACTTCTGAGGCTCAGAGAAGTTATACAACCTGTACCAGGTCACATAGCTGGTAAATGCCCACGCTGGGATTTAAACTTCAATTTTATGACTTCTCAGTTATTATACTATCTTTCAGGCCTTTCTTTCCTTGAAATAAATTCAAATTTCCATCATTGTTACTGCAGGGGAATAAAGAGATCATCCAGATTAGCAAAGGGAGGCAGTGTCCAAACTAATCATCATCACTTTTCATTCCCAACAGCAGTGAGTTGCTAGCCAAGAGAAAATGTGTCATTTGCCTAGGGCCCAAAGTCCAATCCTGACGAGTCAGTGATTAAGTGAGAGTGAAACTGGGAGAACTGGAAGGTGCCTAATGTGACTGATCATTCTACCTGTCGATACCTAAACTCAGGAAACTGAATCCTGCTTTGGTGGGATGCCCAACTAGACAGTCTGGAGGGATATCCACCTACAGAACAATAAAATCCCAGATAAAATGGACTTTCAAAATGTACTCACTGGGTTCACAGTGATAAACACAAACACAAAATAAACTGAAACCAGATGAGGAATAGTGAGCAACAAGCAAAAGGGAAGACTGACCTCAAAGAAATATCCATTACAATAGAGCAAAATGGAGGAGATAAATCTGAGACTCATATTAAACCAACTCAAAAAAGACTAAAGAGGTAATACCCTTAGGTTTCCAGATGAATCAAATGCCAAACCTGTCTAGAGGAAAGTACTCCCCTCTTTAGGGCTCTAGAACAGCCAAAGATGAACAATAATTATGAGTTCACAATCCTAGATCCCCAAACATGTATGAAAACAAGCCACCACAAGTAAGAATCAACAGAAGCAACAAATAGATTTAGACCCTAAGGACTTCAGATATTAGAATGATCAGCCATAGGATACAAAATAACTATGTATGAATATTTGAAGAAATAACACAGGGGATCACAAAAATGGGAATGCAACACAGGAAATAAACAGGCAAATCTATAAAGGCACCAAATAGACCTTTTAGAAATTAAACATACAGGAGTGGCTGGCTGGTTCAGTCGGTAGAGCATCTGACCCTTGGTCTCGGGATTGTGAGTTCAAGCTCCACATTGGGCATGGAGCCTACATAAAAAAATTTGTTGGGGCTCCTGGGTGGCTCAGTCAGTTAAGTGTCTGACTCTTGATTTCAGCTCAGGTCATGATCTCAGGGTTGTGAGATCAAGCTCCACGCTGGGTGTAGAGCCTGCCTGGGATTCTCTCTCCCTCCCTCTCCCTCTGCCCCTCCCCCCCCCCCCCCCCACTCTGTCTCAAAAAAAAAAAAAAAATTGTTGAAATACAAAATCAATGGACATTCAGTGATAAAAAGAAATGAGCTATTAAGCCACAAAAAGACACAGAGGAAACTCAAATGCATATTGCTAAGTGAACAATGCCAACCTGAAAAGGCTACATAATATATGATTCCAACTATATGACATTCTGAAAAAGGCAAAAATATGAAGACTGTAAAAAGATCAGTGGTTGCCAGGGGTTCACAAGGGAGGGAGGGATGAGTAGGTGGAACAAAGAATTTTTATAGCAGTGAAACTATTCTGTATGATTCTGTAATGGCAGATATATGTTATTATGGACTAAATTGTGTCTACCCCACCGAATTGATATGTTGAAGTCCTAAACCACAGTAACTCAGAATATGATTGTATCTGGAGACAGGGTCTTTAAAGAGATAATTAAATTGAAATGAGGTCATTAGTGTAGGCCCTAATCCATTATAACTGGTGTCCTTCTTTTCTTTTTTTTAAGATTTTATTTATTTGACAGAGAGAGACACAGCGAGAGAGGGAACACAAGCAGGGGGAGTGGGAGAGGGAGAAGCAGGCTTCCCGCAGAGCAGGGAGCCCGACGTGGGGTTCAATCCCAGGATCCTGGGATCATGACCTGAGCCGAAGGCAGACGCTTAACCGACTGAGCCACCCAGGCGCCCCTAGATTGAGTTTTGGAAAGAAACATTAAGACTTTAGTGTTATTTAGAGCAAAATCAAGGTAACCCAGGGGAAGAATTAGAGGAGTACCTACAACTCCTGCACAGAATTTTGCTGTATGAGGGACAATTGCTAGAGGGAGCAGTGAGTTGAGGAAGAGTTTTTAATTCAATATGGAGGAAAGTATAGGGATGTTGAAAGCTGACAGAAATGATATAATAAAGGTAGGACAATTGATGTTATAGGACAAGAATGAACAGTCAAAAATATCCTGAGTAGGTGAAAGGAAATGGAAGTGAGTACCCAAATAGAGGGATTGGCTTTTGCTAGAAGCACAGACAGGGGAGGAAAAATATATGGACACTGGTGTTAGAAGGTGGGTAGATGTAGTGATGACAATTTTTGAAAGTCCTCTTCCAATTGCTTCTGTTTTCTGTTAAATAGGAAGTATGGTCACCAGCTGAGAGCAAAGATTGTACAGGAAGTATTGGGAAATACTTCCCAAGACAAAGGGAAATATGAAATAGTCACCTAGGAGAAAAGAACCAGAGAAACTAAAAGAATAAATAAAGGGCACATTTCAGGAAGAAAATGATTCCAGAAGAAAACCTAGATACAAGGAACAGTGAGCAAATAAACTGGTAAAAATGTAGATAAATCTAAATAATATCTGTGCAAAAAATGCTAATACTCAATTTGTAGTGTTAAAAGAAAAGACAAAACTAAAGCACTGAATACTTGCTTATAAGTAAAGAGGAGGTGACTCAAGTTGAAATTCTTAAGACCCTCTTACCATTGGAGGCTTAAGATATTAATGTTAGATTTTGTAAGTATGCAAGTAAAATTTCAAAAGTAACCACCAAAAGAATAAAACTAGAGTGCCAACTTCCAAACTAATAATGGAGATAAAACAAAAAAGAACAATAAAATACTCAACCCTTAAAGTAAGGGGAGAAAAAAGCACAGAAAAAACAGTAGCAATGCAAACCGGATGAGAGGAATAAGACCAGCTCTGTCAGGGTGCCTGGGTGGCTCAGTCGGTTAAGTGTCCAACTCTTGATTTTGGTTCAGGAAATGATCTCAGGGTCATGTGATGGAGCCCCATCAGGCTGTACACTCAGCGCAAAGTCGACTTGTCCCTCTCCCTCTGCTCCTCCCCCCAGCTCTCTCATGTGCTTTCTCTCGCTCTCTCTCAAATAAATAAATAAATAAATAAATAAATAAATAAATAGGGGTGCCTGGGTGGCTCAGTCATTGGGTATCTGCCTTCAGCTCAGGTCATGATCCCAGGGTCCTGGGATTGAGCCCGCATCGGGCTCCCTGCTATGCAGGAAGCCTGCTTCTCCCTCTCCCACTCCCCCTGCTTGTGTTCCCTCTCTCTGTGTCTCTCTCTGTCAAATAAATAAAATCTTAATAAATAAATAAATAAAATCTTTTTAAAAAAGACCAGTTCTGTCAATAATCACCATAAAAATGAGTGGACTAAACTTGTCAGTTAAAGTTAAAAGAAATTGTCAGATTTTAGTTTTTTTTAAAAAAAAAAACTACCCCTATAACATTTAGAAGAGTATCTAAAACAAGGACTTGAAAAAGTTCAAAGTAAGTTGATTAAAACCATATATTGGGCAAATGTCACCCAAAAGAAAGTCAGAGAAGCTAGATTAGTATCAGGTAAAATTAAATTTCTCCATAAACCTGAGCTACTAAGAAGCTAGCTGACAGGGGTGCCTGGGTGGCTCAGTGGTTAAGCGTCTGCCTTCGGCTCAGGTCATGATCTTCGAGTCCCAGGATTGAGCCCTGCATCAGGCTCCCTGCTTGGCAGGAAGCCTGCTTCTCCCTCTCCCACCTTCCCTCTCTCGCTGTCTCTCTCTCTGTCAAATAAATAAATAACATCTTAAAAAAGAAAAAAAAAAAGAAGCTAGCTGACAGAGCTAAAAGTCATAGGGGGTTATTATTAAGAAAGACCCTGTTCAAGCACCATTCAATAGAACTTTCTGCAATGATGAAAATATTCTATATCTACACTGTTCAAGATGGTAGCTACTAGCCACAAGTGGCTACTGAATACCTGAAATGTGGCTGATGCAACTGAAGAGATGAATTTACAATTTTAATTAATTTAAAACTTAAAGGTATGTGCTATGGTGAGCGCTGTGAATTGTATAAGACTGTTGAATCACAGACCTGTACCTCTGAAACAAATAATACATTATATGTTAAAAAAAAAAAAAAGAAGAAGAAGAAGATAGCAGGAAGAATGAAGGGGGGGAAATTGGAGGGGGATACAAACCATGAGAGACTATCAACTCTGAGAAACAAACTGAGGGTTCTAGAGGGGAGGGGGGTGGGGGGGTGGGTTAGCCCGGTGATGGGTATTAAAGAGGGCATGTACTGTATGGAGCACTGGGTGTTATATGCAAACAATCAATCATGGAACATTACATCAAAAACTAATGATGTAATGTATGGTGATTAACACAACATAATAAAAAAATAAATTAAAAAAAAAACAAAAAAACTTAAAGGTGACATGAGGCCAGTGCTACTGTATTAGGATAGCACAAACTTAGAGATTAGTGCAATCCTCTCATATTAGGAAGATCTAGAAAAAAGAAGAGGCTACCCAAAACCACAAAGTAAGCCACAACCAGAATTTAGGTCTCCTGATTCCTAATTAACATGTTTTCTCAGTGCTCCAATATATGCATAACTGCCCTATTGCATTATCCCTAAGAATAAGCCTAGAGGTATAGTTTGAAACAATTCACCTGGCAAGGGCAGTATAGTTCCGTCAAGGGAAAAGACACCTGAAAATCAGCACAACAGGCCCCACCCCCAGAAAATCAGTGAGAACATCCAGTTAGGACCAAGTTTACCAATCACACAGAACTGCAAAACTCCAGCACTAAGGGAAAATAGTATATAGAATTCACGGTTTTTTTCCCACGATTCTTTGGTCTTTTAATTTTTTTGTTCTCTTTCCTTTTTCGACTAATATCTTATTTTATCAACTTTTAAAAAAATCTTTGTTAATTTTCATTTTTACAGTTATTCTATCCTCTCATTGTATTTCATTTTATTTTTGTATATATAGAAGTTTTCCTTTCTTTACAATTTTGGGATGTAGTTTCTTCCAACAAACAGACCAAAATACACTCAAGATACAGTGTATTGCTCTGTTCTGTTCACCTGTCTGTTTATATTCCTTTTTTTGTTTTTTAATTTTCATTTTTACAGTTACATTCTATCCTTTCATTATATTTAATTTTATGTTTATACATATGTAAGTTTTTCTTTCTTCAATTTTGGGATCAGTTTTCTAACAAACAGACCAAAATACATACAGGATCCAGTGTATTGCTCTGTTCTGTTCACCTGTCTGATTATATTCTCTCTCTCTTTTTTTTTTTTTCATTTTGGGTCTCTTCTGATTTGTTTAGTGTTTATTTCTCTAGGGTCATTGTTGCCATTTTAGTACTTTGTTCTCTTGTTCATCTATTCTCTGGACAGAATGACAAGATGGAAAAACTTACCTCAAAAAAAGAGAACAAGAGGCAGTACTGACTGCCAGGGACCTAATCAGTGTGGACATTAGTAAGATGTCGGAACTAGAAGTCAGAATGACGATTATAAAGATACTAGCTGGGCTTGAAAAAAGCTTAGAAGACACTAGAGAATCCCTTTCAGGAAAAATAAAAACTAAAATCAAATCAAGTCAAAATCAAAAAGGCTTTTAATGAGATGCAATTAAAAATGAAAGCTCTAATTGCTAGGATATATGAGGCAGAAGAGAGAATTAGTGATATAGAAGACAAAATGATGGAAAATAAAGAAGCTGAAAGAAAGAGAGATAAACAACTACCCGATCACAAGGAGAATTCACGAGATAAGTGATACCATAAAGCTAAACAATATTAGAATAATTGGGATCCTAGAAGAAGAGGAAAGACGAGGGGGGCAGAAGGTATACTTGAGCAAATTATAACAGAGAACTTCCCTTATCTGGGGAAGGAAATAGGCATTCAAGTCCAGGAGGCACAGAGAACCCCCTCAAAATCAATAAAAATAGGTCAACACCCCGACATAATAGTGAAATTTGCAAATCTCAGCGACAAAGAGAAAATCCTGAAAGCAGCTCGGGACAAGAGGTCCCACAAGGGTAGAAACTTTCAACCGGCAGTAGACCATCCACAGAGACCTAGCAGGCCAGAAAGGATTGGCATGATATATTCAGTGTGCTAAATGAGAAAATATGCAGCCAAGAAGACTTTATCCAGTAAGGATGTCATTCAAAATAGAAGGAGAGATAAAAAACTTCCAGGACAAACAGAAATTAACAGAATCTGTGATCACTAAACCAGCCCTGCAAGAAATATTAAAAGGGATCCTTTAAGTGAAGAAAGAGCCCAAAAGTAACATAGACCAGAAAGGAACAGAGACAATACACAGAAACAGTGACTTTACAGGTAATACAATGGCACTAAATTCATATCTTTCAATAGTTACTCTGAATGTAAAATGGGCTAAATGCCCCAATCAAAAGACACAGGGTATCAGATTGGATAAAAAAGCAGGACCCTTCGATATGCTGTATGCAAGAGACTCATTTTAGGGCGCCTGGGTGGCTCAGTTGGTTAAGCGACTGCCTTCGGCTCAGGTCATGATCCTGGAGTCCCAGGATCGAGTCCCGCATCGGGCTCCCTGCTCAGCGGGGAGTCTGCTTCTCCCTCTGACCCTCCCCCCTCTCATGTGCTCTCTCTCATTCTCTCTCTCTCAAATAAATAAATAAAATCTTTAAAAAAAAAAAAAAAAAGAGACTCATTTTAGACCCAAAGACACGTCCAGATTTAAAGTGAGGGGGTGGAAAACCATTTATTATGCTAATGGACCTCAAAAGAAAGCTGGGGTAGCAATCCTCATATCAGACAAACTAGATTTTAAACCAAAAACTGTAATAGGAGATGTAGAGGGCACTATATCATACTTAAAGGGTCTATCCAACAAGAAGAGCTAACAATTGTAAATATTTATGCCCTCAACATGGGAGCAGCCAATCATATAAACCAATTAATTACCAAAGTAAAGAAACGCATTGATAATAATACATTAATAGTAGGGGACTTCAACACCCCACTCACAGCAGTGGACAAATCATCTAAGCAGAAGATCAACAAGGAAACAAGGGCTTTGAATGATACACTGGACCAGATGGACTTCACAGATGTATTCAGAATATTCCATCCTAAAACAACAGAATACTCATTCTTCTCAAGTGCACAAGGAACTTTCTCCAGAAGAGATCACATCCTGGGTCACAAATCAGGTCTCAACCGATACCAAAAGACTGATATTATTCCCTGCATATTTTCAGACCACCATGCTTTGAAACTTGAACTCAACCACAAGAGGAAATTTGGAAGGAACTCAAACACTTGGAGGTTAAAGAGCATCCTGCTAAAAGAATGAATGGCTCAACCAGGAAATTAAAGAATTTAAAAAATTCATGGAAACTAATGAGAATGAAAATGCATTGGTTCAAAACCTCTGGGATACAGCAAAGGTGGTGCTAAGAGGGAAGTACATTGCAATACAAGCCTCTCTCAAAAAATTAGAAAAATCCCAGATACACAAGCTAACTTTACACCTAAAGGACCTGGAGAAGAACAGCAAATAAAGCCTAAACCCAGCAGGAGAAGAAAAATAATAAATATTAGAGCAGAAATCAATGAAATAGAAACCAAAAGAACAGTAGAACAGATTAACAAAACTAGGAGCTGGTTCTTTGAAAGAATTAATAAGGTCGATAAACCCCTGTCCAAACTTAGAAAAAGAAAAGAGAAAGGACCCAAATAAATAAAATCATGAATGAAAGAGGAGAGATCACAACCAACACCAAAGAAATACAATCAATTAGAAGAACATATTATGAGCAACTATATGCCAACAAATTAGGCAATCTGAAAGAAATATAAACTACCAAAGTGAATCAGGAAGAAATAGAAAACCTGAACAGATCCATAACCAGCAAGGAAATTGAAGCAGTAATCAAAAATCTCCCAACAAACAAGAGTCCAGAGCCAGATGGCTTCCCAAGGGAATTCTACCAAACATTTAAAGAAGGGGGCGCCTGGTTGGCTCAGTCGTTGGGCATCTGCCTTTGGCTCGGGTCGTGATCCCAGGGTTCTGGGATCGAGCCCCGCATTGGGCTCCCTGCTCCGTGGGAAGCCTGCTTCTCCCTCTCCCGCTTCCCCTGCTTGTGTTCCCTCTCTCGCTGTGTCTCTCTCTGTCAAATAAATAAATAAAATCTTAAAAAAAAATTTAGGGTGCCTGGGTGGCTCAGTCGTTAAGCGTCTGCCTTCGGCTCAGGTCATGATCCCAGGGTCGTGGGATCGAGTCCCACATCCAGCTCCCTGCTCCGCAGGAAGCCTGCTTCTCCCTCTCCCACTCCCCCTGCTTGTGTTCTGCTCTCGCTATGTCTCTCTGTCAAATAAATAAATAAAATCTTAAAAAAAAAAAAATTTAAAGAAGAATTAATACCTATTCTTCTGAAGCTATTTCAAAAAACAGAAATGGAAGGAAAACTTCCAAACTCTATGAGGCCAGCATTACCGTGATCCCAAAACCAGATAAAGACCCCACCAAAAAGGAGAATTACAGGGGCGCCTGGGTGGCTCAGTTGGTTAAGCGACTGCCTTCGGCTCAGGTCATGATCCTGGAGTCCCTGGATCGAGTCCCGCATCGGGCTCCCTGCTCAGCGAGGAGCCTGCTTCTCCCTCTAACCCTCCCCCCTCTCATTTACTCTCTCTCTCTCTCTCATTCTCGCTCTCTCAAATAAATAAATAAATCTTTAAAAAAAAAAAAAAAGGAGAATTACAGACCAATATCCCTGATGAACATGGATACAAAAATTCTCACCAAGATACCAGCTAATAGGATCCAATGGTACATTTTTTTTTAAAGATTTTATTTATTTATTTGACAGAGAGAGAGCATAAGCAGGGGGAGCGGGAGAGGAAGAAGCAGGCTCCCCTCTGAGCAGGGAGCCTGATGTGGGGCATGATCCCAGGACCCTGGGATCATGACCTGAGCCAAAGGCAGACACTTAACCACCTAAGCCACCCAGGCACCCCAGGATCCAACAGTACATTAAAAGGATTATTCACCACGACCAAATGGGATTTATTCATGGGCTGCAAGGGTGGTTTAACATCCTCAAATCAATCAATGTGATACACTACATAAATAAAATAAAGGACAAGAACCATATGATCCTCTCAATAGATGCAGAAAAAGCATTTGATAAAGTACAGCATGCTTTCACAGAGTAGGGATAGAGGGAACATACCTCAATATCATAAAAACCATATATGAAAAGCCCACAGTGAATATCATTCTTAATGGGGAAGAACTGAGAACTTTTCCCCTAAGGTCAGGAACATGGCCGGGATGTCCACTCTTATCACAGTTGTTCAACATAGAACTAGAAGTCCTACCCTCAGCACTCAGACAACAAAGAAATAAAAGGCATCTGAATTGGCAAAGAAGCCAAACTCTCACTCTTTATAGATGACATGATACTCTGTGGAAAACCCCAAAGACTCCACCCCAAAATTGCTAGAACTCATACACGAATTCAGCAAAGTGGCAGGATACAAAATCAATACACAGAAATCAGTTGCATTTCTATACACTAACAATGAGACAGAAGAAAGAGAAATTAAGAAATTGACCCCATTTACAATGGCACCAAAAACCATAAGACACCTAGGAATAAACCTAACCAAAGAAGCAAAGGATCTGTACTCAGAAAACTAGAGAACACTCATGAAAGAAATGGAGGAAGACACAAAGAAATGTTAAAATGTTCCATGTTCATGGATTGGAAGAACAAATATTGTGAAAATGTCTATGCTACCTAGAGCAATCTACACATTCAATGCAATCCCTATCAAAATACCATCAACTTTTTCCACAGAGCTGGAACAAATAATCCTAAAATTTGTAGGAACCAGAAAAGACCCCAAATAGCCAAAGGAATGTTGAAAAAGAAAAGCAAAGCTGGCGGCATCACAATTCCAGACTTCAAGCTCTATTACAAAGATGTCATCATCAAGACAGTATGGTACTGGCACAAAAACAGACACATAGATCAGTGGAACAGAATAGAGAACCCAGAAATGGACCCTCAACTCTGTGGCCAACTAATCTTCGACAAAGCAGGAAAGAATATTCAATGGAAAAAAGACAGTCTCGGGGCACCTGGGTGGCTCAGTCGGTTAAGCGGCTGCCTTCGGCTCAGGTCATGATCCTAGGGTCCTGGGATCGAGCCCTGCATCGGGCTCCCTGCTCAGCGGAGAGCCTGCTTCTCCCTCTCCCTCTGCCTGCCACTCTGCCTACTTGTGCTCTCTCTCTATCTCTCTGTCAAATAAATAAATAAAATCTTTAAAAAAAAAAAAAAGAAAAGAGTCTCTTCAACAAATGGTATTGGGAAAACTGGACAGCCACATGCAGAAGAATGAAACTGGACCATTTCCTTATACCATACACAAAAATAGACTCAAAATGGATGAAAGACCTAAATGTGAGACAGCAATCCATCAAAATCCTCGAAGACAACACAGGCAGCAACCTCTATGACCTTGGCCACAGCAACTTCCTGCTAGACACGTCTCCATAGGCAAGGGAAGCAAGGGCAAAAATGAACTATTGGGACTTCATCAAGATAAAAAGCTTTTGCACAGCAAAGGAAACAGTCAATAAACCAAAAGACAACCAACAGAATGGGAGAAGATATTTGCAAATGACATATCAGACAAAGGGCTAGTATCCAAAATCTATAAAGAATTTATCAAACTAAACACCCAAAGAACAAATAATCCCATCAAGAAATGGGCAGAAGACATGAACAGACATTTCTCCAAAGAAGACATCCAAATGGCCAACAGACACATGAAAAAGTGCTCAACAACCCTCGGCATCAGGGAAATACAAATCAAAACCACAATGAGATACCACCTCTCGCCAGTCAGAATGGCTAAAATTAACAACTCAGGAAACCAGATGTTGGCAATGCAGAGAAAAGGGAACCCTCTTACACTGTTGGTGGGAATGCAAGCTGGTGCAGCCACTCTGAAAAATAGTATGGAGGTTCCTCAAAAATTAAAAAATAGAGCTACCCCACAACCCAGCAACTGCACTACTGGGTATTTACAGTATATAATGGTATATACTATATATATATATATACTGGGTATATACAAATATAGTGATCTGAAGGGGCACATGCACCCCAATGTTTATAGCAGCAATGTCCACAATAGGCAAATTATGGGAAGAGCCCAGATGTCCATTGATAGATGAATGGATAAAGAAGATGTGGTGTGGGGGCGCCTGGGTGGCTCAGTTGGTTAAGCGACTGCCTTCAGCTCAGGTCATGATCCTGGAGTCCCGGGATCGAGTCCCGCATCGGGCTCCCTGCTTGGTGGGGAGTCTGCTTCTCCCTCTGACCCTCCTCCCTCTCATGCTCTCTGTCTCTCATTCTCTCTCTCTCTCAAATAAATAAATAAAATCTTTAAAAAAAAAAAAAGAAGATGTGGTGTGTACACACACACACACACACACACACACACACACACTGGAATACTACTCAGCCATCAAAAAGAATGAAATCTTGCCATTTGCAATGACGTGGATGGAACTAGAGGGCATTATGCTAAGCAAAATAAGTCAATCAGAGAAAGACAATTATCATATGATCTCACTCATATGTGGAATTTAAGAAAAAAAACAGAGGATCATAGGGGAAGAGAAGAAAAAATAAAACAAGATGAGAGGGAGACAAACCATAAAAGACTCTTAATCATAGGAAACAAACTGAGGGTTGCTGGTTGGGAGAGGAGGGAGGGGGGTGGGGTAACTGGGTGATAGACATTAAGGAAGGCACGTGATGTAATGAGCACTGTGTATTATATAAGACTGATGAATCATTGACCTCTACCTCTGAAACTAATAATATATTATATGTTAATTAACTGGATTTAAATAAAAATAATTTTTTTAAAAAGTACACTGGATTTTTCATAATAGTAGTAATCACCACACCATTTTTTGAATGCTTACTTTGTGATAATCACCATAATACAATGATAACAACAATAATATTAATAATGACTAACACTCATATGGCATTCATTATATGCCAGGTACTGTTTTCCATGCTTTTACATGTGTTAACTTATCTTCACATAAATTTATGAGGTAGAAATTCTAATTATCCCCATTTTATTTTTTTTTAGTATTTTATTTATTTATTTATTTGACAGAGAGAGAGAGAGAGCACGCGAGCACAAGCGTGGGGGGGGGTGGAGAGGGAGAAGCAGGCTCCCCGCTGAGCAGGGAGCCCGATGCGGGGCTCCATCCCAGGACCCTGGGATCATGACCTGAGCTGAAGGGAGATGCTTAACCATCTGAGCCACCCAGGTGCCCTAATTATCCCCATTTTACAGATATGGAAGCTAAAGTTAAACAGCTTGCCCAGGGGCGCCCGGGTGGCTCAGTCATTAAGCGTCTGCCTTCGGCTCAGGTCATGATCCCAGGGTCCTGGGATCGAGCCCTCCATCGGGCTCCCTGCTCCGTGGAGCAAGGAGCCTGCTTCTCCGTCTCCCACTCCCCCTGCTTGTGTTCCCTCTCTCGCTGTGTCTCTCTCTGTCAAATAAATAAATAAAATCTTTAAACAGCTTGCCCAAGGTTACACTGGCATTAAATGGCAAAGCTAGGATTAGAACCTAGGTGGTAAAGTTCTAGAGTCTGTACTTTAACCACACACTACTATACTGCCTCTCTAGCAAAGGTTAAGTGAACAAATGAATGAATATGGCCTCACCAAAGCAGAATGAAAACACTCAGATCTGAGGGTGCCTGGGTAGCTCAGTCGTTGGGCGTCTGCCTTCGGCCCAAGTCATGATCCCAGGGTCCTGAGATCGAGTCCCGCATCGGGCTCCCTGCTCACAGGGAGCCTGCTCCTCCCTCTTCCTCTGCCTGCCTCCCCCCGCTTGTGCTCTCTCTCACTATCTCTCTGTGTCAAATAAATAAAGTCTTTAAAAAAAAAAAATCACCTACTTCCCTGACACCACCCATGCATGCACACATGCCAACGTGGAACATCGGAAGACAGTCCAATTTCCTAGTGTCACACGTACAGCCACTTAATTTACGCCACTATCTGCAAAGTGAGCTGAAGGCTCCCACATCCAGTTGCTCCTTTCCTAAAACATTAATTTTAGAAGGGGGGAGGGGAAGGGACCATTTCTAAACACAGAATTTACATCAGAATTCCCAAGCCCTTCATCTTAAAATTGTTTTCAAGAATGTAAGTGAAAGACATCAGAAAAGTATTAGCCACCCCCTCCCAAGCTGACGAAACAAAAGGTCAAGTGTCAGAGCTGGTGGCCAAGCCTCTAAAACAAGCAACACCGTACCTGAGAGGTAGAATAACACAGTGGCTAAGAAAGGAGAGTCCAACTGTCGTGGAACTGACCTGGGTTGGAAGCCTAGTTCCATCCTCTGACTATTTTCACAAACGCAAAATATGACTAACAAAATGATCTATCCCATAGGGTTATTGGGAACATGCACAGTGTGGAAGGTAAATACTTCATATGTGTCAGTGCCAAATTTTTATTCCAGAGACTTGACAAAGTCATCCATCTCTGTTTCAGGCTGGAGAGCACATGAACCGTCTCCATTAACAGCTTTCTCATTTCTCCTGTGAAGTCTTCAAAGGAGTTTCTGCACTCAGAGGCAGGAATGGTGTTCTGGTTAAAAGCATAGCCTCTAGGATTTGTATACCAGAGAGTCCATTTACTAGCTGTGTGACTCCCTTGCCCCATTTTAGGTTCTTCTTCTGTAAAATGAGGATGATGAGAAAAGGTATTACCCTTACTCTTAGAGGGTTATATGAGGATTAAACCAGTCAATACATGAAAAATGCACAGTACAGTGCCTGGAATATAGTGAATGTACAGAAAATGTTACTCATTACAATTCTCCCCATAGGTGATATATTCCAAATTTTTAGGACACAGAGAACAACAAAATTGTAGTTGACCCTTGAACAGCATGGGTTTGAACCACATGAATCTACTTATACATGGATTTTTTTTTTTTACAGTACACTACTATAAATATATTTTCTCTTCCTTACGATTTTAATTTTCTTTTTTCTAGCTTACTTTATTATATAAAAACAGGGACGCCTGGGTGGCTCAGTCGGTTAAGCGGCTGCCTTCGGCCCGGGTCGTGATCCCAGGGTCCTGGGATCGAGTCCCACATCAGGCTCCTTGCTCAGCAGGGAACCTGCTTCTCCACTCCCTCTGCTTGTGCTTTCTCTGTCAAATAAATAAAATCTTTAAAAAAAATAAAAATTAAAATAAAATAAATATTATATAAAAACATTATATAATACATATAACATAAAAATATGTGTTAATCGACTGTTTATCTTATTGGTAAGGCTTCTGGTCAACAGAAAGCTATCAGTAATGTTTTGGAGGAGTTATATGCTGATTGGCTATAGGGTGTGGGGGGATCAGCACCCCTAACCCCTGTGTTTCTCAAGAGTCAACTGTATTTGAGCACACTATAATGTTAGAGCTGGAAGGACTCTTAGGAATTATTTCTAGTTCAATATTCTCATTCAATAAAGAGTCCCCAGGGAAGACCACAGCTGGCTACCTGGTCTGACCAGCATTAAAATGCAGGCCTCCTGATTCCCATCCAGTGCTCACAGCACACCACCGTACTTCCTGTTCTTTTAGTCTCTTTAGTCTTTTAGTTTCTCCTCTCTGCAAACCAACAGGCTATCTTCTGGAAACATTTGGGAAGAAATCTTTTTTTTTTTTTTTTTACATTTGGGAAGAAATCTTAACTCATGAAGATTTTCAGGAACCCTGCTTCAGGTAGCACATTTTGGGGAGCTGGGGTAGGTGGGCTATAATTTATTTCCCAAGAATCTGTACCCAAGAGACACAAAAAAACAAAAGTTTGAAAAATTATTAATTCCTTTCAGGAACAATTAAATATTCTTCCTTGGGAGGGCATAATGATAAATATTAACTAAATACTCTCTAAGTTTGTAACAGGATATGAAGTGTCTATTTTTTCACTTAATCCTCACAACACAGCCCTCCTGCCTCCAGTTGCCCTCCTACACTAGATACACAGTGTATGCAATTGCTTGCTTACTTGCCTTGACAGTCTTCAGACTATACGCTGAAAAAAAGACAGGGATCTCAGTGATCAGGTATACCATTCATTTCTTCTTCCAACACTATTCCTGAGCATGAATGAGACCGAAATGGTCCTGGCTTACTGCAGCAGACCACACTTTCAATAATCTCTCTCACTCCACATGCTTTTCTTACAAAGTGACCTCAACATTCCTTCCATGGGGGTCCTTCCCCTTGAACATGCCCTTACAGTGGAAGTGATGCTATGTGACTTTGTAAGGCTAGATGACAAAAATGCAACACATTTCCACCTTTTTCTCTTGGGGCGGCACTCTTAGAATCCAGCTGTCATACTGTGAGGAAGCCCACATGGAGACCATGAAGAAAGACCACATGGAGAAGAAACCTGCTCAGCTGAGGCCCCAAACATGGAACCAAGGGACATACCTTTCCCACTGTGCCTTGTTTGAATTCCTGACCCACAGAATCATGAGCATAATAAAATGATTTCTTTACACCACTAAATTTTGGGGTCATTTATTATGCAGCAATGGCAACTGGAACAACCACACATGACTTAACATCTAACAAGGAATAAAGATACTAAATAGGTGACTCCAAGGTATTACCTAACAGTAACTGGAACAGAATAAATTATTTGTTGAGGGTCCAAGGTAGTTATTATTATGCCCATTTTGCAGATAAGGAACTGAGCTTTGAGAGGTTAAGCAACTTGCCCTAAGTCTCTCAGATGGTCAATAGCAGAGTAAAATAAAACTCAGATCTACACTCACACTCCTAACACCATATTCTGCCTCCCTTGGTACTTATAATTTTGTGCTAAATATACAGTAATCTGTTTTAAAACGGGATTGTCAGTACTGAAAACATTCTGGCCCAGTAGAATTCACCGTGCAGTTTCATCACTGAGATGGAAACCTACATATCACCTTCTCAGAGAAGCCTTCTTTGGCTTCTAGCTCATGTAATGCTGGCTCCTTTATCCTCCCCAGCCATCCTACTCCATCACAGTTTCGCTTTCTTTATGGCACTTGTCCCTAGCTGAAATTATCTTGCTTCTTAATTTGTTCTTGTTCATGTGTCCACTCTCTGTATCTCTGACTTGAATATAAACTCTGTGAGAACAGGCACCTTATCTGTCCTGTCCACTGCTATATCCCTAGTGCCTAGGGCAGTGCCTGGAATACGGTAGGTGATCAAAAATTATTTGCTGGAGTGACCACATTCAGGCACACTGAATGTCCACCCAACTCATCACCTACCAATAAATACGCAAATAGGGAGGATATAGAAAAAGAATTTAAAACAGCAGGACTGCATCAGAATCATTCCATCCAGTAAGGTCAGTACAAAAAATGGAAGAAAGGAATCCATGCTACTACTCTTCCACTTAGAAAAAGCACAAACCCTGAGTACAAATGATGTAGAGAAGGGGATGGAGTAGGGGGTCACACCTCCCATCCCCCATTCATAACCATATCCCCTCACTCCTCAAAAAAATTCAGTTTCTTCAGACACACTGACTGAAGCACACCAAGGACAATTGTTAGTTACCCTCTAACATCAGACCTTCTACCCTTCATCTGGCCTTTCTTTATATACCAGTCACACCTTCCTGGTAGGCAGGTCCTATTCTCCTCAAGACCTGTACAGAGGAGGCAATAACCCAGCTCTTCAGGAAAGAGGTAAGAAGGGGGATCTCAGAGCCAGGGAAAGGATCTCTGCATATGCAGCTGTCCAGAGACCCTATTTCTCCCAGAAGAGAAGGTAATTGAATGTTCCTGAAGACTTACCAAGTGCTAGGCACCTATGCTGGACTCTTAAACATGCTATCCCTAATTTAAGGGTGATTCCTCACTCCCAACCCAAGAATTTAGGGAGGCCTCCAGCACAACTTCCTCATCTCAACATTCCCCAAACCCGCTACTCCCTACCCCCAAGAAATCCTCAAAATCCAGGAGCGGTTAGGGAGGATAAAAAGAAATCTGGCGTGGCTTAAGAGATAGAACGGGAGGGGAATCGTGTTAGCACAAGAAGAGGGCTAAACTGGGCTGGGCCCGGTATGAGTAAAGATTAAGATAAGAAGTTGGTCTGACCCTTTCCAAGCCCAATATGTCCAGCAGAAGAGGTGACGAGAAGCAGGAAACTGAAGCCCAGCAAACAGGTGGCCCCGAGATGAGACCGCAGCTCCATGGTGGTAGATGCACGGGGCCACTGGGCTGAGCAGGCGGAGGACGGCCAGAGCCCTAGCACAAGGTCCGCGCCGTTCCCCAAGTGCGGCTCAGCCCAACCCCTCGCATTCCCAGATTCCGCCCCCCCCCCCCCCCGTAACACTGGAGGAAGTGATGTTAGACGGATGTGGGTGGTGCCTCCGGGGTCCGGTTTGAGATGGAGTAAGTTTAAAGGTGCAGATCACGTAGAAGGGTGAGGGAATTGCTCTCCAGCGCGAGCTGCTTCCCTTCGATTCTGGGTGTTCAGTCGGAAGACCGAGATGGAAAAGGTGGATGAGATAGCGGGGGTAGGCGGTGGGGAGAGGCCTCCGGAGAACCTGGTTGCTGGTTGCTTCTGCCTGCAAGCGAGCCCCTCCCCCCAAGAACCGCTGCACTTAATATTCACAACGCCAATTATTGATTGGTGAAGTAAGCGGCTCCCAACAGTGGGCGTGTTGCCATTGGCCTCCCCTTTCTTGCTCCGCAAATAAAAAAAGACTAGACAACCAGATTTCATTCTTAAATTCCTGCCGGGGCCACGAGGAGACCTGGCAAAACTGTTCTGCAGTGCATGGTTTCGAGCCATACAAGAATGCCCTCTTCCTGCTGGAGAAGCAACGCTGGACCTTATTTTTCCTTGCAGCAGCAGTTCTTCCACTCAGGGATGATGCAACCAATTGATGCAAGCTCCGAGAAAACCAAACTTCGGATCTCTTACTGCAAAACTGACCTAGCTCTTCAGGGAACTAGGACAAAAGTCACTGCAGGCATTTAAAGCGTAAAGCTTCTTCTGGTTAAATCTACTTGCCTTGTTGTTTTTAAACTTTGTGGGTTGAATATTTCTTTCTCAATTTTTTTTTTTCTTAAACAACATAACAGGTCAAAATTTCCCGTCTCCTCTCTGAGTGGAGACTAGTTGAGTCTCCATACTAATGAGTCCGCACTAGTTGAGTCCGACAGTGCGGAGTTAATGCTTAGTGAAAGACACGCGACAAAAGTACACAACCAAACAAAAACACACACCTCTTTTTAATTAGGATCCCTACAAATTTGTAGGCACAGACACAATGGAATTCTCGGGAGACTGCAAGCTCCAGAATGCAATGCGGCCACCTGCGCCTGTCGCATTTCTATTGGGAGGCGCAGAGCAGGCTGGGTTTTGTAGTTCGTATATGCCTTCCCCGGGATAGGCTGCTCTGGTGAGAGAGAGAGGCGGAGCCGGTTGTGTCACGTGGGCCCCGCTCCCGCCGCCGCTGCTGCCGTCGTCTTTCTCTGTCTCGACTGAGGCAGCCATCTTGCTCTTGCCGCGTGCTGTTGTTGGAGGACCCTCCCTGCTTCAGGTGAGACCCCCGGCGGTCCCGCCACTCCACGGCCATAGGCCGCTGCGCACGGTCTCCCCCCGCCCTCTTCTTCCGACACCCGCCAACCACTCGGGCTGCCACTTCCGCTGTGGCGCGCCGAGTGGGGGCGGAGGCGGCTGGTTTGGCTTGTCGGTTACCGGCGGCGCAGCTGGGGGTCGGCACCTGAGGGAAGGTCCCCAGCACCACCGCTCCCTGTGGGGGCCAGCGGGGGCCCGCGCTATTGCCGCCCGGATTCAGTCCCAGGAGGCGGGTGGCCTCCCGCCTCTCTCCTGTTACCCTACTTTATTCACAACAACAATGCTCTGACAACAGCCTATCTGTTGTCATCTCATTTGATCTTCCCACTCTACAGATAGGGAAACTGAGGTTAGCAGCCCCCGGCCCGAAGCGCTTGGGACTGAATTCTGTTGCAGCTCTCTTCACCTCGTAATGGCAGTATTTGTTTACAATTCTGCTTCCCTCCCTGAGAAATTGCCTTGACCATCTCGATAGCCCCATCACACTGCCTGATGCATAGTAGGCTGTCAGGAAATTGACCGACGGGCACCCTGTTACACAGCTAGTGAATGGCGGTTTCAACTTCCGTTCCCACGTTCTTTCACTTACACCATAGCTGTCCCCTCGGGAGTGGTAACAATAGTTACCAGTTTTTGAGTATCTACTGTGAGCCATACCCTGTACTTGATAACTTAACCTTTAACCCTTAAAAACAACCGTATGAGTTGTGTGGTGATAAACCTTTTCTAATACAGAAGGAACACAAGTTCAGAAAGTAAAATACCTTTCTGAAGTCCTAAGCGGTAGAACCTTCATCCTTCTGATTCCAAAACTTGTGCCTCTCTTAGAGAAATGCCACATAATAAAAAGTTGGGACTAAAGGTTGAAATTATTTTATCTATGTGTAAACATGATATGTAAACATGGTGAAAGTGCCTACCGTAATGCTTGGAACTTAGGCACTCAATAAATACTGATTATAACCTCATTATTTACATCTTTCTTGAGTCCTTGAGTAAAGGACTAAGCGATCCTAGGATCCCCAAGGAAGAATTCAATAATTTATGTTCTTAGGAAGTTACTTCTCACTTTTGGACCCTCATTTCCAGATTTATTAAATTAGGAGGGAGGTGAACTATTTTATTTGTTTATAATTTATTTATACCCTGCTGTTGCTTGCAGGTATTTGAGATGGCCTCACATACAAAACAGAAATAATGGGTACAATGAAGTAAAGGTTATTGAGGAATAGGGAATTAAATCAGGTGATCTTTGAGGTCTAGTCCAGATTCGAGCTTGGCAGCTCATCTCTCATACACTGAGTCCAGTCCTCTTTACTACTTCAATTCCACACATCCCAACCTGTTAGTAGCCAAAGGACCACCTTTCTTCCTCTCCCCCCACCCCCCGAGTTTATAACCTCCCTAAAATGCTTTTTCTCTGAGATAATTCTTGGGAACAAGTTTTCTGTTGTACTGATTACATGGAATGGAATCTGTTCTTTCATCTACACATTGATATAAAGAGTTAATTTTGTTTTTGCTTTTGTTTCGAACAAGTCAAGGCTCTTCATCTTGACTTCAATCTCTTGTCTTCCATCTCTTCTCTTGGGATTGTTACTTCAAATGTAGAAGAGTTCCCGAAGGTTTACCCTGTGTCTAGTTCTAATATTTTCACTTAGCCCCTTTTTTTGTAAAAAAAAAAATGTTAGGTTCTTGTTAGTTCGCTATACTTTCATGGCCATATTCCTTTGGGAAAAGTGAATATTGATCCTTTTCTGTGGATATTGAGTATAGACATTGGGATTTGCATCAGCAAATTTAAGTCTGTGGCTGAGTTGAGATTGGTACACACCTAAGCCTTCTGGCTTTGTATTCCTCCTGTAAAGGAATGTTTTTAGCTGCTGAGCATTGTGATACAGTGCTGGGCAAAGATTGAGGAATCATAAATTCTGAATGTTATTTGGGAACTGGACTTTAGCCTTGAAACATATATATATGGGTTAGTGCTAAAGTACAGTGTCAAAATACAGAATAGTTAGTACTTATATAATCTTTGATTCTCTTTCATCTCTCAAAGACATTATCTTTTTCATGTGAATGATAATTATAAAGAGGTTAGAGAATTGGTCATAAAAGTTTAGTTAACAGCTTTTATTCCCTCATATCTTAGTAATGGTCTGTTGGTCCACAGAACAAGTAAAAGAAGACTTGGTTTATTATTATTTTTAAAGAATTTTATATATTTGAGAGAGAGAGAGCATGAGCAAGGGAGAAGCAGACTCCCCGCTGAGCAGGGAGCCCAATGCAGGGCTCAATCCAGGGACTCTGGGGTCACAACCTGAGCTGAAGGCAGATGCTTAACCAGCTGAGTCACCCAGATGCCCCTTAACCTTGGCTTTTATTTGTTTATATAGTGTGGAATGTTACAACCCATTATAAACGTAAGAACTTTTTTCTTTGGTAGGAATATCACTGATCGGATTAGGATTTATGACTTTACAGTTTTCTTAAAATTTTCAAAATCAAAATTCACCTTAAAAAGCTTACTTTTAAGAATCTCTTCCCCCCCCCCCAACCAAACACACACAAAAATTTAGAATTAATGTAGCAGAGATGTTTTTATCAAATTGTGCAGTGAAGCATTTTACCATGTATGCAAGAATATCTTGACAAGTGTGACATACTATATCAGTGCAAGATATTGAATGAACTCTGTGGAAAGGGCTGCTACAGTGCTGAATGTCTGAAAATCTGGCTCTCTTTTCCTGTTACTAACATACCATCTGACCTTGAATAGAAGATATGACTACCTCATATCTTGACAGCTAGAGAGCCTATTGTTGAATTTCTTCTTTGTCCAGCTTTTTTTGGGGGGGGGTTCTATTTATGGTTACAAGGTTATATATGTTCATTTATGATTTGGGAGAAAAAAGTCTGCTTAAAGGTTGTGTTAATAACATTTGGTAACTGCTCTGTGCTGTAAAAATCTCCGGGGGAAAAAAACTGGCTTGTCTAGAGATTTTCTAATTGGGTAGCTTTTACTGAATGCCAAAGAACTGAATTTTGATGTGGGTTTTTTGTTTGTTTGTTTTGGTGTCTTTTTTTTTTTAAGATTTTATTCATTTATTTGAGAGAGAGCATGAGCATGGGAGAGGGGCAAAGGGAGAGGGAGAAGCAGGTTTCCCGCTGAGCAGGAAGCCTGACGTGGGCCTCGATCCCAGGACCCTGGGATCTTGACCTGAGCTGAAGGCAGACGCTTAACTGACTGAGCCACCCAGGCGCCCCGTGAATTTTGTTTTTAAGGAGGGATCTTCAAATAGGTAACTTTGAGTCCCATTCTATTTTCTGTTCGTATATTTGACTCCCTTGTGGTCTTACACTTAATTTTGGTTCTCAATATCTGGTTTATGAAGCTAGAACAAGTTATTAATATTTATTAAGAATATATAGACGGTATTAATATGATCATGGTGGTGATGAATATTGCAAGCCTAGTGAACCAGAAGGTACTGTTGCATAAACAGATATTTTATTTTGGTAAACGGTAACTTTAACAAATCTATTTTTCTCCCCTAGATTTACCAACAGCATGAATCAAGAAAAGTTAGCCAAACTTCAGGCTCAGGTCCGGATAGGGGGCAAGGTGAGTGTGGCATAAGAAAAATTGAGAGGAGAATGTATTATTACCAGACAGTAGTAGTATTTTGGATTTGTGGTCATTGAAAATCTAAAATCTTTTCAATAATCAAGATCAAACCACATTTCAATTTGAAAATAACTTGTCTAGATTTAAAATAGGTAACTAGAAAACTTCTTTGTCTGGTAGTGCAATGGAAATAGCCACCTTTGTTTGAATCCTCTTAACATCTGGTAGTTATGTGACATGAACAAGTTATCTGACCTTGTTAGGCTTCCATCTTCCCATCTGCAAAATAGACATAATCCTGCATAAGATGCTTCTGAGGATTAGAGTAATACTTATAAAACGTCTAACATGGTGTCTGGCACAGAGTAGATACTTAATAAATGATAGCTGTTATGCCCTCATTTGCAGGGCATCCCAGATGTTGAGTTTACCTCATCTTGACTGGATACACCTACTTCTACAGTTAGGTTTATTAGGTTTAACTGGAAATGCTCAAGCTGATTGTACGTTTTGTTCATTGCTAGGTTTTCCTCCCAAATTCCTGCCTATTCTTCTATGTTGGTCAATATGTGCACAAACATTCTTATTCCATGTACTTTGAAGGCTAAGGAAGAGCTCATTCTGAGAATCTTTGATTCCCTGCAGCTCTAGCCCCCAGCTCAAGGAGAATACTCTGCCTTTATCTCTGCCCAGTACAATCTTTGTAAAGGGAAAAGTGAGAATAGTACTCAGCTCAGACCTGGGAAGGGAGTAGGTAGGATACTGTGTAGCAGCTCTCCTTTTCATTTACTTTGATGATAACCATAGCTCCTAGGGATGGAGATAGAAGGGGAAGGGAAGAAGTGACTCGTACTTTCTCCTTCCATAGCGATACAGTTATAGGACTCTGGAGTCATATTAACACATTCATGTAAGCAAAGTGGTCACATTGTAGCATCAAGTGTAATGTAATATACCGATGCAAAAACTAGGGATATTCAGGAACCATAGAATATACCTGGAAGAGCTTGATTCAGCACATCACTATTATATATTTTAAACCAGGTGGTTGGCACATTCATTCATTTAACTAGTTTACTGTGCACCTACTATGTGCCAAGCACATAGTAGATAACTAGTCAAGATTTTCTTCTCTCTCTTTTTTTTTTTAAAGATTGATTGATTGATTGATTGATTTGAGAGAGAGAGAATGAGAGACAGAGAGCATGAGAGGGAGGAGGGTCAGAGGGAGAAGCAGACTCCCCGCTGAGCAGGGAGCCCGATGTGGGACTCGATCCCGGGACTCCAGGATCATGACCTGAGCCGAAGGCAGTCGCTTAACCAACTGAGCCACCCAGGTGCCCAAGATTTTCTTCTCTTGACACAGCTTAGCTTGGAAGAGAGACATGCTCACAGTTACACTTCAGAATAGTAAATGTTAAAATGAAGTATAAGGTGCTCTTGCCTAGGAGAGCAAGGAAGTCATTACTGAGCTGAGATTTGGAGAACAAATGAATTTATCAATAGGTAGAAAGGTGAGGGTAAGTGGGTAGAGTGAAAAGGGGATCGTCATTCTCACACATGCTAAGGCATGCTGTGATAGCATGGTGCTTAACGGAATGGCTTGCTTTAGTTTGGTACAGTTAAGAGTTTAGACTATGGGGCGCCTGGGTGGCTCAGTTGGTTAAGCGACTGCCTTCGGCTCAGGTCATGATCCTGGAGTCCCTGGATCGAGTCCCGCATCGGGCTCCCTGCTCAGCAGGGAGCCTGCTTCTCCCTCGGACCCTCCCCCCTCTCATGTGTTCTCTGTCTCTCTCATTCTCTCTGTCTCAAATAAATAAATAAAATCTTTAAAAAAAAAAAAAAAAAAGAGTTTAGACTATGTAATGGATAAAGAATGGTAGGAGATGAAACAACCAGGTAATTTGAGGTTGTATATGCCATACTAAGGAGTATAGGATTTTATCCTATAGGCAAGGGGCAACTATTGAAGGATTTTAAGAACAGTCATTTTAGAAAAGTAGGTGCTGGCAACATGGAAAATGGAATGAAATGGAAGTTTGGCATAGAGGAGAACAATTGAGAGGCTGCTGCTGAAGTATATGGAACACAAATTTAGGAGTTGGAATGACATAACTCATACGAAAAGGAAAAAGAAGAGTCTAGGATGACCCCCAGATTTCTGGTTTTAAAGACTAGGTATATGGTGGTACCACCAGCTATAAAACTTAGGAAATATAGGAAGAATAGTTTGATGGACTGATAAGCTTTTAGACATGTTGAATTTGAGGTACCTGAGGATCATTTCATTTGAGGCATACAGTAAGCAGTTGAGCTATCCCTGAGTCAGGAACACTTCACAGATAAATGACCATCTATGAAAGTAGTCACCCTTAATCCATCCTTCAGCAACTGGATTTTGTCACAACTTCTGCTGCTACTCACAGAAGTCTCTTCCACTCCCACCAGCATTGCTGACACTGAAGCCCATACCTACTCTCTATAAAGCTGATTCCCTGAGTACTGCAGGAATTACCCAGAGATGGAAACCTCTCTTCCTTTCCTCCTGCCAGGTCTCAGAAAGATTTAGCCCTCAAGACTTAGGCTTCTTTGGGTAATGTTTTATTTCTGCTTTAGGTTATATTTTTTTTAATTGGCCCAGGAATTTAATCCATTATTTTAAATAGTTTTTCAGTGGAAATATATATTTAGAGTTTCAAAGTAACCATTTAGAAATGAGCTATTTCTATCTCAGTGAATAGTATAATTGTCAAACTGTTTGCTCAGGCCAATATTCTAAGCATCATTCTAGATTCCTTTTTTCCTCGTTTCCCACGTCCAGTCCATCAGCATGTTGATTCTTCTGACAGTCTAAGCTCTCACCATCTCCACTGCCAGAACTCTTCCTCTCATCAAGACTACTGCAGTAGCTTCCTGATTGATCTCATTATAGTTCATTTTCCACAGCAGTGTCAGTCATCTGCAAAAATCATAAATGAGATCAAATCATTCCCATGCTTAAACCTTTGTATTGCAGCTAGAATAAAATCCAACTCCTGCCCATGGCATTCTAGGCTACGTGATTTGGCCCTTGCCTATCTTTCTGATTGCATTTTCCTCCTCCTTCCCCTTTGTTCACTCTGCCAAAACCATGACTGACCTGCTTTCTTTCTGTAGAAACAATAGGTTCACTCTTGTTTCATTCTGCTTGGATCACTCTTCCCCTAGATCTTCCTATGGGTCTCAGCTCATAATGTCACCTCTTCAGAGGGCCTTCCCTGAACATTCTAATAAAGTAGTGCTCTGCCCCCACCCAATAAATACTCTTAGTACTGTGTTGGGTTTTTTTTCCCTTAATACCCTTATCCCATTTGAAAGGATCTAATTTGTTTATATATTTATTGACTTTTCCATCCCGCTATAATGTATGCTCCTTGAACTAAGAACTTGATTTTTTTCATTCCTAGATTCTAGGAATGTAGAACACTCAGCTGTAGGCATTTGATTCTTAATTATGTCAGAATCTTCAATGTTTCAGAATATCTTTAGATTTAACTTTATTGTCAGGGAATGGTAGGTATTGTAAAAAGCATTCCTTGTAATGTTTGGAAGTTGTTATAAAACACAATTGTTTTTTAATTAGAAAAGTTTTAAAATATAATATATTGAAATGATAAATGGATATTGGAAAAAATAAGAACTGACTAGAACTGGCCCTCAGAAATTTGGGTTAGGCTGACAATCACAACTCTGAGCAGTCTTCTTAGTCATTACTATTAAGTCAGCGATTTCTTATGTGGTTTTTAATTAGAGTATTGTGAGTAGGAAGACATGTGACTGCAGTTGCCAGATGCTAGGCATCCTAACACTTCTGTTTGGTTATTTTTCAGGGTACAGCTCGCAGAAAGAAGAAGGTGGTACATAGAACAGCTACGGCTGATGACAAAAAACTTCAGAGTTCTCTAAAAAAACTGGCTGTGAATAATATAGCTGGTATTGAAGAGGTATGATCATTTTATAAATTGTTAAATTATGTGGACAAATAGCACATTCACAAATAATTACACTTTTCAAATGTAAAATATCAGCTTAGAAGAATCAGATATTGTCAGTCACGTGTCTTTGAAGGACTAGTTGTTGAATTTGCTTATTGTATAGAAATGGATGATTGTAAAAAAATGTTTTTAGTTGACAGATAAGGAATTCATCATACTTTTTTTTTTTTTTTTTTTTTTAAGATTTTATTTATTTGAGACAGAGAGAATGAGAGAGACAGAGAGCACATGAGAGGGGGGAGGGTCCGAGGGAGAAGCAGGCTCCCTGCCGAGCAGGGAGCCCGATGCGGGACTCGATCCAGGGACTCCAGGATCATGACCTGAGCCGAAGGCAGTCGCTTAACCAACTGAGCCACCCAGGCGCCCTCATCATACTTTTCTGACTCAAAATATTTGGCATATGTGACAAAATTATGGAACTGCTCTTGAATTTTCATGCAAAATAAGATATTTTTTTCTAATAACATAGAAATAAAGAAACTCCAAGATTTCTTCAAATAAGGTGGATTTTTTTTCCCCTTTCTACTCAGCAGTATCTCTTTATTACCTCAGCCAAGAAGCTCTAGCAATAGCTTTACTTGGATTGGTTTTCTTATTAGACCTTTTCCAGAAATTATTGGTTAAATTTTTTAAATCATCTTATTATATTTTGGTGATACTGCTTTTCTCAAATATGAAGCCAAAGACTGATGTTATTTCAAAAGATACTCAAGAAAAATGATAACATCAGCTATTTATGATCTGTTACCATCTAGATTCACTTCTACCTAATAATTCCATTTCTAATAGTAACCAATGTTTAAATTTTCACTACTATAAATTAAATTGAATGTTTAAGTTAAATTGTATTTAATGATATCATTACTATGTGTGGTACCACCTCACGATTTTTAACAGATCATTAATGCATATGTGCTATAAAACAGATCAGAAATAATGTGAAGGCAAGGATCACTAATGAATAGCAGAGTACCAAAGAAAAGGCAGTGAAATGGCTACATGTTCCTTCTACTGTGCATATATGAATAAATATTAACACATCATTTTAATCTGCTTTGTACTTTCAAAATTAGTATACTGATAAAATAGAAAATGTAAGACACATGTATCTTTTCTTCCTTTTAGCTTGATGTGCCTGTGCATTCTTACTCTGATAAAGGTTAGAACTTCAGGGCGCCTGGGTGGCTCAGTTGGTTAAGCGACTGCCTTCAGCTCAGGTCATGATCCTAGAGTCCTGGGATCGAGTCCCGCATCGGGCTCCCTGCTCAGCAGGGAGTCTGCTTCTCCCTCTCACCCTCCCCCCTCTCATGTGCGCTCTCTCTCTCTCTCTCTCAAATAAAATCTTTAAAAAAAAAAAAAAGATTAGAACTTCATTTGCAAGTCTTGAAATTAAACATTTTATATGCATTTTTTTCTTTTGAGCTATTGAAAGCTTTTATATATTTTTATTGACCTAAAATAATTCTCAGAGAGATCATTCTCTTTATCTGGAGTATATATGAGGGAAAAAAATCTAAACCTCTCTTAAAAAAATCCAAAGCTTTGGGGTGTCTGGGTGGCTCAGACGGTTAAGTGTCTGCCTTCGGCTCAGGTCATGATCCCAGGGTCCTGAGATCGAGCCTGGCATCGGGCTCCCTGCTCAGTGGGGAGCCTGCTTCTCCGACTCCCTCTCCCTCTGCCTGCCTCTCCCCCTGCCTGCCTCTCCCCCTGCTTGTACTCTCTCTCTGTCAAATAAAAAATAAAAAAACTTAAAAAAAAAAAAAAATCCAAAGCTTGGTTTAAAAAAAAAAGTAGTAATAATGGACAATAACTCTGATAATGTTAAACCTAAACAACTTATAAGTGTTCTGGCAATCTTCTTTTTTTTTTTTTTTAATATGTATTTTTTTTATTTATTCATTTGAGACACAGAGATACAGAGAGAGAGAGCATGAGCAGGGAGAGAGGCAGAGGGAGAAGGAGAAGCAGGCTCCCCGCTGAGCCAGGAGCCCGATGTGGGGCTTGATCCCAGGACCCTGGGATCATGACTTGAGCCGAAGGCAGACGCTTAACCATCTGAGCCACCCAGGCGCCCTTGTTCTGGCAATCTTCTATCTTTGCATACATTTCTCTCTCTGACTCCCCCCCCCCCCCCCCCCCCCCCCACCGCCCTGCCACCTCAGCACTATTGACATTTTGAACCAGCTAGTTCTTTATTGTGGGAACTGTCCTGTGTATTATAGGATGTTTAAGCAGCTTCCCTGACCTCTACCCACTAGATACCAGTAGCCCCACTTACCCCCCCGCCCAGTTATGACAACCAAAATGTCCTCAGACTTTGTCACATGCCCCCTAGGGGACAAAGTCACCCTTGGTTGAAAAACACCCTTTAGAGAGAGGAAAAGATTCTATTTATACCTCCTTGAAGTATAGATTTAACTATGTAATATCTCCAAGGGCATGGTTTTCTAAATGTTTTTGTTCAGATTTGGGACACTTTATGGTTCTTATAATTAATAAAACTTTTTGTGGTCAGATAGCATTAATTTTATAAATGTTTTATAATAAAATAAAGAAACCAATCAGTTAACAGTCTTTGATCTTTTCAGAATACAGCCAAACGTGTTAACAATGCAGTGCTGAGGTGAAGATATTTTTGTAGTTAAAATTGTTCTAATAAAGTAATGATAGTCAAAACTTAGTGGACATCTACTGTGTGCCAAGCATTTTGCCAAGGACTTGCTAGATAGTAGTTTATAAGTTATTATTCACAGTCTCTGTCCTTTGGAGCTTACAGTCTAGTAGGGAAACTAATTAGATAAGAGACAAATATGTATTATCCCATTTCAGGGGGATAACTCTCTTTGAGTCAGTTGTTGTTACTGGTTGCAGAGAAGAAAGCTGAGACAGAATTAGGTACCTGCCCAAGATCACTTAGCTAGTAAGTGCTGGATTCTGAGTGTTAAAACCAGAGTTCGTTCTGTTCATCAATTTATCCTGCTTTTGGTCTTTTCAGTTGCACTTTCTTATATCCTCTCTTGACCTTTTCCTCTCCTCCTGCTCCCCCGCTTATCCCTCAACACCCCACCAAAAGAAAGAAAGAATCTGCCTTATACCTTGTATTATTGAACACCTACCATGCAGAATGCATTAGTTACACTATTACATATAAAAAAAAATCCCTGTAAGTATTTCCGAGGACATTGATGTTTCTCTTTTTTCAGGTCTTAATGCAGGCATTATTTCTCCCAGAAACCTTCCTGGTAGCACACTTACACATTTGTGTAAAGAAAGGTCAGATGCCTTTCCTATATGCCTTCATAATGCCCTGTATTTACTTTTATTACAGCATTTATTAAACTGTGATGTGAATTCCTTTTTGTTGCTACTACTGATGGCAGTTCTAACTTTTTGAGGAGTCATAGCTCCAAAACATTGCACAGAAAATTAATGCTACAAGGGCGCCTGGATGGCCCAGTCGGTTAAACGTCTGACTTCGGCCCCTGGCTCGTGATCTCAGAGTCCTGGGATCATGCTCAGTGAGGAGTCTGCTTGCCCCTCCCCCTGCTCCTTCCCCCCCCCCCCCAAAAAAAAATCTTTAAAAAAAAAAAAAAAGGAAAGAAATTAGTGCTACATAATAAGCACATACACACTCTCATTGCACCCAACCCTGGGTGATGTCTTCCAGCCCTCACAGACTATACAGAGAAAATATACATAAAGATAATTAACAATGCAAGGTAACAGCTGTAAAATTTCTGAATATTTGAAGCTAAGATGGGAAGTTTTACTTTTTTCCTTCTTTCCCTCTTTCTAAAATTGTTTTTTTGAGAGCTCTAAGATATTTGTACTTTATGTAACACTTTGCAGATTTTGTGTAGGAATATCTAGTATACTATATATAACCTGGCTTGCCTCAAACATTATGTTTGTGTTACTAAGTTTAAAGTAGAGTTTTTTTCAAAAATTTTTTAAAGAAAATGACACACACTTGGTTTAAAAACAGCTCTTTGGAAGGAGAAAAGAAACTACTGCATTAAATGTAAACATGAAAACATATGTACAGAAGTTTTCAGAACTAAGATGTGAAAAAATATATCTTAGAATAGAAGAAACACATTAATTATAATTTTGTTATTTTTTATTTGGAATGTTTGAAACCTGTTTCAAAGTGCTGAACTCTGGGGCACCTGGCTGGCTCCATCAGTAGAGCAGGGGACTCTTGATCTTGGGTTATGAGTTCGAGCCCCACATTGGGTATGGAGTTTACTTAAAAAAAAAAAAGTCCTGACCTTTAAGGAACGTACTATCTTTCTGTTTTTCAGGAATTTAAGAAAAGCAGATAAAACCTTTCAAAAAGAGAAGACACCATTGCCATTGTTGTAAAACAAAAAATAATATTACAATGTTTTCCGTACTTAGACCTTCAAAACATCAAACAAGTAGAAAGTACTCAGTTTGGTGGGTGGGGAACAGGGAGATTAGTGGTGGCTTCCAAAAATTCACGGAATGTACTTCTGCCAAGAAAAGTTCTAATCTTACTTTCTAAGCTATTGGTATTGGTGATTTTTTTCTCCCTCCCAAAGCTTAATTTATATCCTCTTTAGAAACTTTAAAAACTGAAGGACTGTTTTGATTAGGTCAAGCTTCTCTGTTCTTTTATGTATTCATTAGTTTGTTGATTTGGTGTAATAAATTAATCATAGATTTCTTTCACATGTTACCAAAGACAGAGAAATCCAACGCTGTCAAAAAGTAGGGATATGGGAGTGTCAGAGACTGTTTCATACAAAAGCCTAGGTTTTAGGAGGTCATTCCTAGGCAGATGCCAAGAGATTTATAATCCAGAACTAAGTTTCTAAAAATGTTTTATATTCTATGACATTTGAAGGTATTTGGGTGAGCTTATTTGGTAATCTAGTTGAATATAGTGACTATGCTGTCACCTGTTTTTACCTGATAACATAAATCTGTCAACAATGGGATCTGTTCCATTTCCCAGAAATGATTGATTTTATCAGATTTATTTGGTAGTAAATGTCATCAAATATCTGAATCTCTGATCCGGATGTCCTAGTTGCTTCATAGAGTTTTATATTCAGAGGACATCTTCTGTTGTAACTAGGATATAATTCTGCCTCTATTGAAACTTTTCCTTTATTTCCAGGCCTAATTAATTAATCAACCCTTTCTCTGTACTTCCACTGCCCTTAGCTTAAATTGCTCTGCCATAATACATTTATTAATGACAACCTCATATTGTGGGATATAAAGGTTACTTATTAACCAATTAGTCTTTTTTTCAGATTGTAAGAGTCTTGATAGCAGGGACCGTGTTTATTCATTTATAGTCTGTAGCATGCTGACTCCCATGATGAGTTTGTTTGGGGCCTATTAAGTTCTTAAGGGATACTGATTATTTGAGATGGAATTGTTCTCAAGAAGTTAGTCATTGGGGTGCCTGGCTGGCTCATTCAGTGGAGCATGAAACTCTCGATGTCAGGATTGTGAGTTCAAGCCCCATGTTGGGCATAGAGATTACTTATAAAAAAAAAGTTAGCCATAGGATGCTGGAGCTCAGGAAAACACTTAGGGCTGAGAATGTAAATATTGTAATTGTACACATAAATATTACTGTTTATATTTTCTTCTTCCTGGTTCTTACTTTTCCTGAACCACTTATACCAGAAGGAGGACCTTGGTTGACCCTTAACCACAATTCCTTCTTCCTCCATCCAGAGCCTCAGGTGCCAATGGGTGGACAGCTCTGAGTTCAGGGGAGTAAAAGGGAAACACCATGTCCCATTCACCTTATTCCATAGCAGCCTTACTTTAAGATCCCCGCTTTTTGGGTTTTTGTTTTATTTTTTACTATTTTTTTTATTGTGGTAAATATATGTAACGTAAAATTTGCCATTTTAACCATTTTTAAGTACAGTTCAATGGTATTATATTCACAGTGTTATGTAACCACAACCATTATCTATTTCCAAAATTTTTCTTTTTTTTTAAATTCTTTTAAGATTTTATGTATTTATTTGACAGAGCACAAACAGGGGGACTGGCAGGCAGAGGGGGAGGGGAGAAGCAGGCTCCCCGCTGAACAGAGAGCCTGATGATGGGCTCGATCCCAGGACCCTGGGATCATGACCTGAGCCAAAGGCAGACGCTTAACTGACTGAGACACCCAGGTGCCCCTATTTCCAAAGTTTTTTATCATCCCAAACCAAAACTCTATATCCATTAGGCAATAATTTTCCATCCCCTCTTCCCCAACCCCTGATAGCCTATAACCTACTTTTTGTCTCTGTGAATTTGCCTGTTGTAGATATATCGTGTAATACAATATTTGTCCTTCTGTGTCTAGCTTACTTCACTTAGCATAATGTTTTCAAGGTTCATCCATGTTTTAGCATGTATCAGAACTTCACTCCTTTTACAGCTGAATAATTTCCCATTGTATGGATAATACCACATTTATCCATTCATCTGTTGATGAACATTTTCTGTTTGTAAAATAGCTTCCCCCCTCCATATAAAAATATTTTGTCATTGTAGGGGCGCCTGGGTGGCTCAGTTGGTTGAGCATCTGACTCTTGGTTTCAGCTCAGGTCATGATCTCAGGGTGGTGGGATCAAAGCCCGTGTTGGGCTTAACACTCAGTGCAGAGTCTGCTTGAGATTCTTTCTTTCTCCCTTCCTGTCCCCCTCTGCTCCTTCCCCGCTCATGCACCTGCAGTCTCTCTCAAATAAACAAATATCTTTAAAATATATAGTTATTGTAGGAAGTTATGGGTATACAGAAGATATGAAGACGATACTAACATTTGATCATAATCCCCATTACCCAGAAATAACTACTTTTAGTTTTGTATTTCTTTCCCATCTTTATATGCATGTATTTTTAACATGTTTGAGATTATAGCTAGTTGCACAATTTGGATTTTTTTTTTTTTTCCCAAATAGCATTATATTATAAAAATTGTTTCATGGGGTGCCTGGGTGGCTCAGTCGTTAAGCATCTGCCTTCGGCTCAGGTCATGATCCCAGGGTCCTGGGGTTAAGCCCCGCATCAGGCTCCCTGCTCCATGGGAAGCCTGCTTCTCCCTCTCCCACTCCCCTTGCTTGTGTTCCCTCTCTGGCTGTCTTTCTCTCTGTCAAATAAATAAAAACCTTAAAAAAAAAAATTGTTTCATATCATTAAAAAACTCTTTTTTTTTTTTTTAAAGATTTTATGTATTTATTTGACAGAGAGAGATACAGTGAGAGAAGGAACACAAGCAGGCGGAATGGGAGAGGGAGAAGCAGGCCTCCTGCGGAGCAGGGAGCCCAACACAGGGCTCGATCCCAGGACCCTGGGATCATGACCTGAGCCAAAGGCAGACACTTAATGACTGAGCCACCCAGGCGCCCTAAAAAACTCTTCTTGGAGCACCTGGGTGGTGCATTCGGTTAAATGTCCAACTCTTGGTTTTGGCTCAGGTCATGATCTCAGTGTCATGAGATCGAGCCCCATGTGGGTCTCCACGCTCAGTGTGAAGTCTGGGATTCTCTCTCTCTCTCCCTCTGCCCCTCTTGCTCATGCTCTCTCGCTCTCTCTCTGTGTCTCTAAAATAAATAAATCTTAAAAAAAAAAAACCCTTCTCGGGGCGCCTGGGTGGCTCAGTTGGTTAAGCGACTGCCTTCGGCTCAGGTCATGATCCTGGAGTCCCTGGATCGAGTCCCGCGTCGGGCTCCCTGCTCGGCAGGGAGCCTGCTTCTCCCTCTGACCCTCCCCCCTCTCATGTACTCGCTCTCTCTCATTCTCTCTCTCTCAAATAAATAAAAATCTTGAAAAAAAAAAAACCCTTCTTAATCATCAGTGTAGATGTCTACATATATTCCAATAAATGGATATACCATAATTTAACATTTCTTAATTTATAATACTGCTTTGATAATAAAAGAATCACGTTTGATTTCAATATACATAATACGTATCTTTATCTCTGACTTCCTTCAGAGAGATTCTTGGAAATACAGTTAACTGGCTGAATGAGCATGAACATTTTAGAATTCTTCGTCCATGTTGCCAAATTGCTTTTCAAAAAGGTTGTGCCATTTTATACTATCTACAAGCATAGCTGTGGAGAATCCATCTCATCAGACTCTTGCCTCCAGAGCATAAGAGAAAATGATCCTAGCATTATCACAGTTTAATGACAGCTGTTAGCTTTAGCTCATATCAACAATGATAGGTTATGTTCATACTAGCCTTCAGAAATAAGCAGGTGCTGAGCTTAGAAGGACTGAATGTGAAAGATACCTATGGAAGTATGCGCCAAGGCCAGAATCTTCAAACTTTTACAGTCCGTTAGCCTCACAAAACTGCAGATGCTTGTGTGCCTTATTCTTTTTTTTATAGATTTTATTTATTTTTATTTGCTAGAGAGAGAGAGTGCATGCGCGTGGGAGAGAGAGAGAGAGCACAAGCAGAGGGAGCAGCAGGCAGAGGGAGAAGCAGGCTCCCTGCTGAGCAAGGAGCCCCATGCGGGACTTGAACCCAGGATCCAGGGATCATGACCTGAGCCGAAGGCAGCCACTTAACTGACTGAGCCACCCAGGCATCCCTTGTGTGCCTTTTTTTTTTTTTTTTTTTAAAGATTTTATTTATTTGGCAGAGCAAGAGAGCACAAGCAGGGGGAACAGTAGAGGGAGAGGGAGAAGCAGGCTCCCCACCAAGCAGGGAACCCGATGCGGGGCTCAATCCCAGAACCCTGGGATCGTGACCCGAGCCGAAGGCAGACGCTTAACTATCTGAGCCACCCAGACGCCCCTATGTGCCTTATTCTTAAAATGTCTATTATTTCACCCATTAAGATATAGGAGTAAGGCAATAAAAGATGAATTGCCTGATAAACATTTGAATGCCATTACAGGGGCGGCTGGCTGGCTCGGTTGGTAGAGCATGACTCTTGATCTCGGGGTTGTGAGTTCAAGCCCCACGTTGGGTGTGGAGATTATTTAAAAATACAGTCTTTTAAAAATAAATAGATAAATAAATGCCACTACATGCAGGAAGGAGTAGCAGTAAAACTTGATTTTTAAGACAACTGTCAATTCTCAGATCTGCAGCCACCCTGCCTATGGGGACTTGGATACAAAAAAATCACATGGATGAATTTAAACTTCCTCTCTGAACTGAGAGGGCAGTTATCAGCAAGAGCTGTAGAATCAGTGGTAACTTGGTGAGCCTCCTAGAGCCATAAAAACTTACTGCTGTGTAGAACTAAAGCAAGCATCAGCTTTACAAATAGAAGGTTCCTGTGATTAATACATGTGCCCTACTCAGAGATCAGCGAAGGCAGGAGTTGTAAGGTTTTGATAACAGCATAATGGGGCCACCTAGCTGTTGCCAAGAATGACTTAAAATGCCCCTGAATGCTGTAGGGCATTCTGGCTGATTCTGAAAAGTCAGAACAGTAGGAAAAGCCAAGCCTAAAATATAGCTCAGGAGGTTCTGGGCATCTTCATTAAGAGCACTACTGGAGCTATTTCTAAAACTTGAGATGACCCTTTAGCATTTGGGGAGTTGAAGTCTGACAGCATCCAAGATTTTAAAATAAATTATATTTGAGGTGTCCATTCATTTGGCAAATTTGAGTGACTATTATGTACTGGACACTTGGGGGCGTACTGTGTCTAGTAAGGCGTGGTCTCTGATCAGAAGGTGTTCACCTTCTATAAAGTCAAAGATTTGCAAACACAATTATACTACAAGACAATTCTATATAGTTGCAATATCCATGAAGTGCAGAAAGTGCATAAACAATCCTAAATCTTCACAAAGAAGCATCTGATCCAAGTCTTGGATAAATGGGAATTTGCAAGATGGAGAAGCAGAAAAAGGTTCTTCTAAACAGTGAGAACAGCATATGTAAATGTTCTAGGCATGAGAGACAATATTTTTTGATAACTACAAAACATGTCAGTATTATCCGAGCAAAAAATAAGAGCAAGGGCATCTGGTGGTGTGGACTGGGGTCTAAAAAATGCTACTTCCTCCATGACACAAGTAGCATTCTTTACCTTCAGCTACCTGTTAAAGTTGAAAAAGCATTTTGATATAAAGGAGTTTGATTGGAAAAGGACCTGAGCTGGTACAGTAGCTAGTTTAATAGTCTTTGTTTCCTTGTCTGCTCCTTATTTTTATACTATATATAGATCTACTTATATTGACCACACAGCAGTAAAATCACTAGAAAAAGTGAAGTCTCCATATGAAATGCATACAATTTGCTTTGTGAATTTAACATGTTCCTTATCCCTTCTTTTGGTGGGGAAGTGTCTAACTGATCTTGCTCAGCCCAACAATTCATCCTTTGATAATCTCTAATATAGCTTGCATCTAGGAGCCTTATGTAACCATGTTATTTGCTCAGTAGAGAGGAAGGAATGGTAGCTAGAAATAAAATATTCTAGCCTTTAACTTCTAATACTTCATTCTCTATTCTAAAATGAACTAAACTCTCCACCCCTATCTGGACCTTTCTATTCACAAAGCTACATCTTTTGTGCAACCCTATTTAAAACAACCATTTATAAATTTATTTCTATTTCACAGCCTAAGATGGGATTCATCCTGCTTTTCACACTAAACTCAACATATTTTAAACTACAAAGACCTTTATCAGGTTGTAAAATATGACCTAACATTTAGCCTTTGGTAAAGAAGCTTAAACAGAGGAAAATTCAAGATGGGGGTGCGGGGGGGGGCTGTATTAGCTTCTTACTTGTTTTGTATATATATTATCCATATATCTTGGATATCCATATATCTATGGATATATATATATATCCATATATTCTCCATTTAGCCTATGTTCTGAGATAAATAATTCTCTGGCGAGCTTTCACAGGGCCACAGAATTGAATTTTTATAGGCAAATAAACATTTTTAAGAATGGGGATGACAGGGCGCCTGGGTGGCTCAGTCGTTAAGCGTCTGCCTTCGGCTCAGGTCATGATCCCGGGGTCCCGGGATCGAGTCCCACATCGGGCTCCCTGCTCGGCGGGAGGCCTGCTTCTCCCTTTCCCACTCCCCCTACTTGTGTTCCTGCTCTCGCTGTCTGTCTCTGTCAAATAAATAAAATCTTAAAAAAAAAAAAAAAGAATGGGAATGACAGGGCGCCTGGGTGGCTCAATTGTTTAAGCGACTGCCTTCAGCTCAGGTCATGATCCTGGAGTCCTGGGATCGAGTTCCGCATCGGGCTCCCTGCTCAGCGGGGAGTCTGCTTCTCCCTCTGACTCTCCCCTCCTCATGCTCTATCACTATATCCCTCAATAAATAAATTAAAATCTTAAAATTAAAAAAAAAAGAATGGGAATGACATCATAGGAAGGAAACTAAATGGAATGTTGGGGACCCATGTTCAAGGACTAACTATTTGTCCTTGGATATGTTGCTTAACCAAGAGCTCTTGTCTTTAGTATTTATTTCTCTAAAAGGGATTTGAACTAGAAAACCTCCAAGTTCAACAAATATATGGCCTGACTTTGGGACCAATATTGATTTCACATCTCTTGTGACTTTAACATTTGTAAATAATAATATCTCAAATACTAATATTTCAGACTCTTTTCATGCCTGGACATATTACAGAGATTTGGTCTTGATTTAGAATATAGAGTCCTACCATATCTTTATTCTTTTCCCATACTAGAATTATGTGACTCTAGGATAGATACAGAACAGCATTCCATTCCATATCCACTATGCCACCTCCTTCTCAAGTCATTCCTCTTCCAAATTTTCGGCCACTTTACTGTTAAACTTTTCTACCTAAGCTATAATTCTCTTCAGAACTGTATAATTTATCTTTTTCTAAAGTCAATATAAATTGTTTTTAACTCACAATGGTATTTGTTTAGAACAGCTGGATTGAATGCTTACTGTGTGTAATGTGTGTAATAGAACCTTAATTGCAATACTGATACAGGGAACGGTATAGAATTCAGAGAGTGATTTTTGTCAGAGAAAATTTGGAAATTATTTGTAGATCTTAGTTACAATTTTCCAGGGGATTTGCCTTTATTTTCTCTGTGTTCCAGGTCTTGCCTGAAATTTAGAAGCCCCTTTGTTCCCCTTCCTTTCTGGTGCTATCAGTGGTGGTGATCACTGGGAAGAAAAGCCCACTTCCACTGACCATGGAGAACACTCAGCATCTCTGCTTGATTGTGACAAGGGCAGTTTTTGGATGGATCATGAAATGCTTCTAAAGTAGCCAAGAGTTAATTTTCCTTTTTTATATAATAAGTATGTTACCATCAAGGTAACTTACCCAGTGGAATCAACTACTAGTGGAATCACATTATTTATACATGTAACTTATGCAAATTTAGCTTTACTAAAACACAATAAGAAAGTGCATGAGTGAGAGAGAAAAATAATACTTTAAATAGCGCATGTTTAACCTTCCTTTTCAGGCAGTGGATAAAATCAAATCTGAGGGGCACCTGGGTGGCTCAGTCGTTAAGCCTCTGCCTTCAGCTCAGGTCATGATTCCAGGGTCCTGGGATCGAGCCCCGCATCGGGCTCCCTGCTCCGTGGGAAGCCTGCTTCTCCCTCTCCCACTCCCCCTGCTTGTGTTCCCTCTCTTGCTCTCTCTCTGTCAAATAAATAAATAAAATCTTAAAAAAAAAATCAAATCTGAAACAGTCAATTCATGTGGGTGAAAGCTACCAAAAGAATGTGAGGATGATTTTATTTTTTTTTTTTTTTTTATTTATCTGAGACAGAGAGAATGAGAGAGACAGAGAGCACACGAGACGGGGGAGGGTCAGAGGGAGAAGCAGACTCCCCGCCGAGCAGGGAGCCCGATGCGGGACTCGATCCAGGGACTCCAGGATCATGACCTGAGCCGAAGGCAGTCGCTTAACCAACTGAGCCACCCAGGCGCCCTGTGAGGATGATTTTAAAGGTGATTGATAAAGCGTGTTCAAGTGGCCAGGCAAGTGGGTTGGAAAGCTTCTTTGACATTTACAAGGCTTATTGAAGGTTGTTGAGAAGCTATACTTAAAGAGTTAGAGGAACTGACAAAATCTTTTATAAAGAATGACATGAGGGCGCCTGGGTGGCTCAGTTGGTTAAGCGACTGCCTTCGGCTCAGGTCATGATCCTGGAGTCCCGGGATCGAGTCCCGCATCGGGCTCCCTGCTCGGCAGGGAGTCTGCTTCTCCCTCTGGCCCTCCTCCCTCTCATGCTCTCTGTCTCTCATTCTCTCTCTCTCAAATAAATAAATAAAATCTTAAAAAAAAAAAAAAAAGAATGACATGAGGAGAACAAATTGAAATTTTTGTAAATTTACTTAAGTGTTCAAAGGAGTGAAACATCTGGTTAAATTTCTGAGTGTTCTTTATGGATTTTCAGTGGTTATTTTTTACCATACACTATTACCCCTTTACAACTTGTTGCCTAAGTATGATGCTACCCCACCCACCAAATGTACCAATTTAGTTTGATAGTGTAAATTGGGTAAGACAATGGGTAATTTCATTAAGAAGCCAGTTCTTGGCTGATAATTCCATTATTTTTAAAATGTGGCATGAACTTCTTTCTCATAGTAGAAGTCTTTGAATTTAAAATCTAGATTCTATAATAAAATGACTGTTTCTTGACCATGCTAGTAATTTGTGCCATCTACACCATTTTACTTTGTTGCTGCTAGGGTCTTTTTCCACCCATATCTACAGCTTAGACAGTTACTACCTTGGGATTGTTCAAAATAATAAATAAATAAATAATAATAATTGGCTAAATTATTATTTAAACAGATACTGTTTTAGTTGTACCAAATATGTGAAGTACATTTTTCTTTTATGATCATACAGGTGAACATGATTAAAGATGATGGGACAGTTATTCATTTCAACAATCCCAAAGTCCAAGCTTCCCTTTCTGCTAACACCTTTGCAATTACTGGTCATGCAGAAGCCAAACCAATCACAGAAATGCTTCCTGGAATATTAAGTCAGCTTGGTGCTGACAGCTTAACAAGTCTTAGGAAGTTAGCTGAACAGTTCCCTCGGCAAGGTAGGTATTTCAGTTTAGTATCTTTCCTTCTCCACTGTAATCTAAAGAACCTAATGATTTAAAAGGTGTCCCATTTTATGCTGGAAGGATTTACTTGTATGTAAATTTTACTTTTAAAAATGTTGCTCATATGCTTCATAAATTTTTGAATTTGTTTCTTTAAAAACTGTGCAATGTAGCATATACAATATATGGATACATTCTGGTAATAATAGAGTTGAGAGGTTAACTACCTAAAAGATCTACAGACCACATTTTACAGACAGTATTTGATATTCACTTCTGACTAATGACAAGAAGAAGATATTGTTATTAGAGAACTGTATTTTTGTTTAATATTGTTGATTGAACTATAGGCATGGTAACTGTAAGTTGTGAATTTCCACAATAGCCCTGGTTTCAAATGTGTCTTGTCACCCCTAAAAATCAAAGAGCCTTTTACATCAGTGCCCATACTACATAGCTGGGTACTTTCTTACACCAGAAGAGATGGAAAGTCTTGAATATTGATTTTTGATTTCAAGCATATGGAATTTGTAGAATAAATTAACTATAATGTCTTTTTATTCCAGCTCATCAGAATTACTTCATTTTCCAAATAAATTTTACCTTCACTGCCCATTGAAACTGCCAACTATATTTAGTATATACCTAATGAAGTTAAAGTGTTATTGATTTTAGTGTTAAGTAAAAAATATGGTATTAGATCAGACAATCTTTGGCTTTTTCTGAACAACTATATAAGATTTAGACAGGAGAAAAGAATGAACATTATAAGTGTTCTGTAAAGGCCTTTGTTCTCAAGAACTAATATTAAAATAAACGTTTTGTAGTGTTGGATAGCAAAGCACCAAAACCAGAAGACATTGATGAAGAGGATGATGATGTTCCAGGTAAGTGACATTTCCTTAGCTCTAAGATTTTTAGCAGCCTGTCTATCTCATTTAATTCATTGTATAATGACTTTTAATTTTTGTTGATGGTGAGTTCATGAATATAAATTGATTCACAATAATATGGATACAATGTAATGAAAAAGAATAAAAGTCCTCCCATTTAGAACTTAGAAATTGGGGCGCCTGGGTGGCTCAGTTGGTTAAGTGACTGCCTTTGGCTCAGGTCATGATCCTGGAGTCCCGGGATCGAGTCCCGCATCGGGCTCCCTGCTCGGCAGGGAGTCTGCTTCTCCCTCTGACCTTCCCCACCTCTCATGTGCTCTCTCTCTCTCACTCTCTCAAATAAATAAATAAATAAAATCTTTAAAAATAAAAAATTAAAAAAAAGAACTTAGAAATTGTCACACAAAGCTCTGCTGTCTGCATTTGTTAAATTAGAATCACTGTGATTTTAAATTTGCATGGTTATTGTTAAAACATTTCTGTGGGAATTGTGATTGACATATGAAAATGCTGTTCACCTTAGTTTGCACAGACAAAAAAAGACTAACATTTCCTTAGGATTACTGTTTTAAAAGCAGGTAAATGAAGCATTATTAGTGAAATGCCACTAGTTCATTTCTGCTTCTTGTCCTGTATGTTTTTAGGCAAATTCTAATAGCCACAATTTGGTTTTTATTAGGGTTAGAAGTTAGGAATTTAATTTACCTCTTTTTCTTTTTTTATATCTTTAACTCATTTACTTTTTTTTTCCAGATCTCGTAGAAAATTTTGATGAGGCATCAAAGAATGAAGCTAACTAAAAGTTTTTCTGGAGTTTGGAAGCTGGCATGGACTAGATTTAACAAATCAGCTATGTGGTTCCAAAGTTTTACAGACATGGAGAACATCAACTGTTACTAGTTCAGTAATATAAATATTTTGTATATTAATAATGCTGTTTGTTCAGCATTTTTCGGTCATTTGATTTTGCATTTTGCACTTCCTCCCAGGATCTATTCTTTCGGTCAAAATACGAAGTATTGGTGCAGTTTGAGGGTGTTTTGGTGTTTGATTCTCAGTTTTCTGTTTTGTTTTTTTTGTTGGGGTATTTTTGGTATGTGTATGTTTATGTATGTATGTGGGTATGTGTGTATACAGTGGAGAGCAAATTGGAAAACAGTTCTATTTATCCTCCTTCTTCCCCCAGTAGAAAATAAAACAAATCTTTACATTTGTTATTTTTAATTTTTTTCTAATAATGCACAGAATTAATGAAAAGTGAGTATCTTGGATTTCAGATCTGAGGAGATTTTACCCTTGGAAGTTTGGTTTTAATTTGCTTTGTTAACATATTTTTTATACATTTCTCTGGGTTTAAAATGTCTTGAGATATTTTGCCACCAGCTCTGTGTTGGCATAGGGGGTAGCGTATCTTTGGTGCATTTGCCTTAGATTCACTTACCTAGTCAGACCCAGAAGATTTTCTTCTAGCTTTCTTCCTAAATGCCTTTTTCCCTCTCCTCTTGGTCTCCCAGTGGCCTGGTCAGCCTTTGGTAATGCTCTTCCTCATCTTCTACCTAGCCTGAGAAGGATGTTCTCCATATAGAGTTAAGTGAGTGCCTAATCCCTCTTTTGGTAAGACATTTTTCCCTCATCTTGAGGAACAGCAGCTCCATCTTCAACTTTTTATTTCCCCCTTGACTCTATAGTTTGGTAGATTTCAAACTGGAATAGCTAGCATGTGTTTGCTAAATAATTTTATGCCAGCCTTATCCTGTATACTAGCTGTTCTTAATAGCAGGTGCAAAAATGCCTGTTTTCAGCAAGGTTAAAATTAGGAGTGTCCTTTTGAGTCAGAAAAAGATAGGCCATAGACTCATTCCCCAGCACAAATGGTCATTCTATGAAATGGTACTGGCTCCAGGAGGATTTCTTCAGTCACTCTCCTACTCTTGGTCTTGAACCTACCTCTGGATTGGATCTTACTGTTGTAGCTGCTCACAGCATCCTCCTGCATGCTTAGAGTAATGCTTTTGGGGGAACACTAGTAAAATACAGTATTTATTTTTTTCACCTCCTTTCAGAGGACTTGGAGGTAAGTTGCATTCATTAATTCAAGTTTCCCTCTTGCTGTCTGATGATAAAAGCTTGCATTTTGCTATATCAGCATTTGTTACAGCCAATATTTAAGGATAAGATTTAGAAAATCTATCATTTCCTGGCCCACCAGCAAACTAACTATGGCTTAACCTTGCAGCATATCTACTTTTGTTTCAAGCTAGATATCTTTATTTGATATCTAAAGTGCAAGACCAACAACATATCAAGAGATCTATAGACAAGAAGGCAAAGCTCTTCTATTTTTTTCATCCAGACACTTCAATTTATTTTATAAATTTGTTCGTTTTTCCTGCTGTTTTATATAATATATGAACTTAACTACAAAATAAAGTAACAGTAATAAAATAACAAAAGAGGAAAATATTTCCTCTTGTGCTTCTCTTATTATTGTCTACAGAATTTCCTTCTTTTGTATTTCCTCTCTACTCCCCAACCCCAGATGAATTTCAGCCCAGTCATTATTTGAAATAATGTTTCATCCATTGTTAGGTTAGTAGCTCTAAATGATCTACATAGTCCAGAATTCTTTTCCTCTGACTGTCCCTGATGGGCACATTGTGGGATCAGAGAGAGTTACGTAGACTTCCAAGTGATTAAGGACATATAAGAGATAGTATAGCAAATGAAAAAAGAGCACTCATCTGGAAGTCAGGATACTTGGATCCTAGTCCAGGCTTGGCATTTAACTATGTGACCTGGGCAGGTCACCTAACTACTCTGAAGTTCATCATCAGACAAGTAAGATGTTTCTAAAGCTTAATATTTTTTCTGCTCCTGTAGTTCGGTGAATCTCATTTCTGAAAATTCTCAAGGAACTGATTTTATATATTTTCAGAAATGCCTGTTTTTATCAAGACCCATAAAGCTTTTTTGTATGTATATACTCTACTCTTTTTCCTTTTTGATCACATTGTAACTACTCACCCAGAGGAGCTCTGGTCAGTACTTCCTTTTATCCTATGGACAACAACTCTTAATGGCTAGCTTCCTTTGGGTGCAATGAGCCAGTATTCTTTTTTGTTTTGTATTTTCATACCTTCCCCTTTCCTGGACAAAGCATATTGAGATCTTAATCCAAAGAAGTGTTCCTGCCTTCAGAGTGAGCAAGCATGGATAAGAGTATGGATGAAACTTTTGTAAATAGTGTTCTTGGCATAAATATTAATTACACAGCTTTTTAATATAAGGTAGTTACTAAATGTATACTTTCTACGAAGATCATGTATTTATTGCCAAGATAACTATAGAATAAACATTTTCTGGGAAAATTCACCTTAAAATTTGGGAATAATTCAAGAAATGTCTGTACAAAATCGATTCATGGTCTTAGTTTTTGTGATTAGTCCTTTCCATTCATGTGAAGGTCCTCATTTATCTGTCTTGGGGAGGCCCAAAGGAAATAGTTGGGACCCTATACTTGTTTTAATCTTACTCTTCCTATTAAGTAATGGTTTAAGAATTGGGACGCCTGGGTGGCTCTGTCGGTTGAGCGTCTGCCTTTGGCTCAGGTCATGATCCCAGGGGCCTGGGATCGAGTCCCGCGTCGGGTTCCTTGCTCAATGGGAGCCTGCTTCTCCCTCTGCCTGCCGCTCCCTCTGCTTGTGCTCTCTCTCTGACAAATAAAATCTTAAAAAAAAAAAAAAAGAATACATCGAGCACTTTGATTTGTTGTTAAGTAGTATTTATGGGATTCTATTAATTTAATATGCATACCAGGTTCCTGAGAAGACCCATATTGGGCTGTGTTTGATTTGCTTCTTTGTTGTAATTCAGTGTTTAACCTAACTATGCTATATGTCCATAAATGACATCATGATTAGACAGTATGGTATAGTAGGAAATGCACAGGTTTTTAGAGAGAGGTCTGCCGGAGTCCAGCTCCAGCCGGGGTGGGTCTCTCGTAGGAAAGGACGGCGTCGGCGAATGAGGAGACACAGACACAGGATCAGGTTGCAAGCATCTCCTCCTGACAGCCTCGGAGGAACTTTATTTATATGTTAAGATATTTTTGTTTTTCCAAATCTTAGATCATTTTCTGGATTATAGCCATAGCCTTCTTTCATTTTTCCTTTGTAATGATTAACATGACCTTTATTGATTTCTGCTTATTGGCTTTCACTAAAACTAAAAAACAGTACGCAAAGAGAAAGGTGCTAGACAGAGCGTGACCGTCTTGTTATTTTGTTCTATAGAAACTAAATCTTCGTGGAATTAGTTTCATTATGATTGCTTAGATAGGCGTAACTAAGATGAGTAGTCACTTTATCATGAAACCCCAGAAATATTCCCACAATTATAAAGATTGCCATAAACAAAATGAAGGAGAATAGCAGGAGCCAGCTGTGGGGTCTCCTGTTTTCAGGATCGTCCCCCATACTTGGACTTTGTCAAACAGCATGAGTAGCTTGGCTCGCGCCAGAGGTCAGTGTCATTACCTACCGTGCTGTAACCTTTCCAACATGGCTGCTGTAGTGCACAACTTCAGGGGCCATCATTCATATTTGTTGTGTTCCAGGGAGCACCATTTTCATAGAATACAGTGTGAATAGTGCCCCTGTAATAGTGCAGTGATGGCCTTGGTCTCTGAACCTATTTCCTCTTCTGTAAAATGGTGCCTGGAAAATGGTCAAATAGGGTTCCTTAGAACTCCTTAAATGGTTAACGTGAAGATGAAAGAGGATTCAAGTGTGTCATCTCCCAAGCCATGGCAGAAAGTTCACGGTTCTAGGCATAGCAAGGCTCTGTTCTACACTGCTACCCTCCAGTTCAACCTTTATTGCTCTGCCAGATAAGAGTTTGCCTGGATTATCATAGCCTCCCCATTGGTCTTGCTTATGAGTTACTCCCTTCAGTTCATTCTCTACACAGGAGACAAACTACCTAAATTTCATATCTGAGCATGTCACAGCCTTAAACATTTATCTCCAACATGCCATTCTGTTTCAAGCTTCCATTCCTTTGCACATATTTTTACTATGGTACAATATTAAGATTATTTAATTTTCTTTATGCTTTGCCCTCTAGATCATGAGCACCTTGAGGGCAGATGGGGTGTCATACATCTTTTATCTCCAACATATAGTATAGTAACCAACATGTAGTCTACTCATGATCATAACTAATACAGAGTGAATACTTAACTGTTGGATATAGAGTTATCTCATTGAACTCTCAAACAGTCCAGTGGGACAGATACTCTATCCTACTTTTTTTATTTTTACTTATTTTTTAAGTAAATTCTACACCTAACATGGGGCTTGAACTCATGATCCTGAGATCGAGAGTTGCATGCTCTACTTTCCGTGCCGATAGCACTCTTGCAAACATGGTGAACATTCCTAAAACCTGCCAAACTTTCTGCAAGAAGTGTGGCAAGCACCAACCACAAAGTGACACAGCACGAGAAAGGTAAAGATTCTCTTTATGCCCAGGGAAAGCGGCGTTTTATGACAGGAAGCAGAGTGGCTATGGTGGGCAGACTAAGCCAATTTTCCAGAAAAAGTCTAAAACTACAAAGAAGATTGTGCTGAGGCTTGAATGTGTTGAGCCCAACTGCAGATCTAAGAGGATGCTGGCTATTAAGAGATGCAAGCATTTTGAACTGGGAGGAGATAAGAAAAAGGGCCAAGTGATCCAGTTCTAAGCTTCATATTTTGTTATATTATGAAGACAATAAAATCTTGAGGTTATGTTAAAAAAAAAAAAAAAAGTTGCGTGCTCTACTAAATGAGCCAGACAAGCGCCCCCATCCTACTTTAAAGAGGAAGAAAAAATGGTTTAGGGAAGGTGCCAAAAGTTACACAACTGATTGGTGGGAGAACAAGGATTCCAATCTAGATCTATCAAATTCTAGAGTCTAAACACTAAACATCACCCCACACCATTCAACAAATGTTTACTGAAATAAAAATTATGTGGCCTACAGATAACCTCATATATACTCAAATATCACTCAACATTAGTCTGTAAGTCAAACCTATCTTAAGACTTATTTAAAAAGTAAGTTTGAAGCTTTTTTAAAGTAGGATTTGTAATTTTTTGTATATTCAGGAATTGACTTTTATAAACTTAGATATATTGCATACCTGGGATAGGATCCTTAGTTGGAAGTGTTTGGGCAAAAACTCTTAGGTTGCATATGTTGATCTCTTTGACACTGGTGTTTCTTCTGAAAATTTTGCCACCTTTTAGGCATACCTTGTCAAAAATATTCTGTAAACTTGAGCAAGATGGTGATGAATTTATCCTGCAGACACACTTTTTCTGTTTAAATATCAAACAAACAAAAAAATAAAACAAGTTTAGCGGTGCCTGGCTGGCTCAATTGGAAGAGCATGTGACTCTCGATCTCAGGGTCATGAGGTCGAGCCTCACATTGTGTAGAGATCATTTAAAAAAATAATAAGGTCAGTAGGTTAAGCATCTGACTCCTGATTTCGGCTCAGATCACTATGTGAGATCGAGCCCCATGTTGACTCCACACTCAGCAGGGAGTCTACTTCTCTCCCTCTCCTCCCTCTCCCTCTGCACCTCCCTCTGCTCGTTCTCTCTCTCTCAAACAAATCTTTAAAAATAAATTTAAAAAACAAAAGTCTACAAAAAAAGTTAGAACTAATAAATTTGGCAAAGTTGCAGGATACAAAACCAACATACAAAAATCAGTTGTATTTCTATACACTAAAAAGGAAATTAAGAAAACAACTCCATTTATAACAGCAGCAAAAAGAATAATATAGTTAGAAACAAACTTAACCAAGGAGGCAAAAGACTTCTACACTGAGGGGCACCTGGGTGGCTCAGTTGGTTAGGCTTCTCCCTTCGGCTTCGGTCCTGCTCTCAGGATCTTGGGATGGAGCCCCTCGTAGGGCTACCTGCTCAGCAGGGAGTCTGCTCCCTCTCCCTCTGCGCCACCCCCCCCGGCTTGTGCTCTCTCGAGCTCTTGCTCTCAAATGAATAAATAAAATTTAAAAAAAAAAAGAATAGGAGAAAATGTTTGCAAGTCATATATCTGCCAAGGAATTAATGTCTACAATATATAAGTACAACTCAATAACAAAAAACAACCTAATTCAAAAATGAGCAAAAGACTTGAATAGATGTTTTTCCAAAGGAGATACACGAATAGCCAGTAAGCACATGAGAAAATGTTCAACAACACTAATCATCAGGGAAATGCAATTAAATTAAAACTACAATAAGCTACCACTTCACACTTATTAGAATGGTTATTTGGCGGGGGGGAAGTGTCAGGGTGCCTGGGTGGCTCAGTTGGTTGTGTCTGACTTCAGCTCAAGGTCATGATCTCAGGGTTCTGGGATCCAGGCCCGTGTCAGGCTCCCCGCTCAGCAGGGAGTCTGCTTGTCCTTTTCCCTCTGCCCCTCTCCCTGCTCATGCTCTCTCTCTCTCTCAAGCAAATAAATAAAATCTTAAAAAAAAAAAAAGTGTTGGCAAGGATGTGGGGAAATTAGAACCTTTGTGCATTGTTGGTGGGATTGTAAAATGATGCAGTCACTGAGGAAGACAGTATAGTGATTCCTCAAAAAATTAAAGATATACCATATGATCCAACAATTCTACCTCTAGGTATATACTCAAAAGCAGAGACTGAAACAAATGTTTTTACACCCATGTTCATTACAGCATTATTTGCAATAGCCAAAAAGTAGAAACAACCCAAACGTCTGACAACACATGAAAGAATCAACAAAATGCGGGAGGCTCAGTCGTTAAGCGTCTGCCTTCGGCTCAGGTCATGATCCCAGGGTCCTGGGATCGAGCCCGGCATCGGGCTCCCTGCTCAGTGGGAAGCCTGCTTCTCACTCTCACACTCCCCCCGCTTGTGTTCCCTCTCTCGCTGTCTCTGTCAAATAAATAAAATCTTAAAAAAAAAAAAAAGGAATCAACAAAATGCATATACATACAATGGAATATCATTCAGCCTTAAAAAGGAATGGAATTCTGGTACATGCTAAAATAAGTATGAACCTTGATAATCTGCTTAGTGAAGTAAGCCAGACATGAAAATACAAATATTGTATGATCCTACTTATATGAGGTAACTTAGAGTAGTCAAATGTATGGAGACAGAACAGTGGTTACTAAGGGCTGGAAGAAGAGGGAAATGGATAGAGTTTCAGTCTGGGATAATGAAAAAGTTCTAGAGATGGATAGTGGTGGTGGTTGCACAACATAAATGTACTTAATACCACTGAACTGTATACTCACAAATGGTTAAAGTGGTAAATTTTATGTATAGTTTACCACAATAAAAAAAAAAAAAAAGTGCCGGGTACCTTGGTGGCTCAGTCGGTTAAGCATCTGACACTTGATTTTGGCTCAGGTCATGATAGGGTTGTGGGATTGGTCCCCTCGTCTGGCTCCGTGCTGGGTGCAGAGCCTGCTTAGGATTCTCCCCCTGCCGACCCCCTCTTAAAAAAAAAGTGTCAGCATGCCTCTCAGTACCCCATGTTTGAGAGATCAGCCAATAATAGGTGATTGTACCCCATCACAAATACTATGAATAGTTTACCTCAGCATCAAGTTGTCCCCAAGGCCACAACGTTGAGAACCCTCGGATAGATGCTCTGAGGGACAGAGATGGATAGGAGCAAATCCCTACCTCCATGGTACTTACAGTAAGGTTAGAAAACAGCAAACAGAGAAAATAAAAGATCATACCATGAACCCGGTAAGTGCCACAGACTTTAAGTGTCATAGAAGATGTTCATCTTTATGTTTTCTATACAAGGTTGTTACCATAGTGTGTTAAACCCAGCTCAGACCCTCCTCTGAAATTGTTTTATTGATCCAAAAATCCTGCTCAAGCCCAGACAGCCATGTTTTCAGGGTGACTCCACCCCAGGCATAGGTGGTCAGACCAAGGGTAGAACAATGATCCAAGATCCAATCCATAGGTTAAGCTGGGCCAATCCGTTTATTTCTAAAGATTTTCTACTAAAATTAGACTGAGTCAGATAATAATGGACTCTTGAACTAAAAGTCAAGAAGGATGGGGCTAGAGTACTAATGGTGCATCATGTGCAAGCTGGGGAAGCTGGTAAGAATGAAGCGCAATGGTAGGTTATACAATCCTAGAGAAAGACCAGCCTCAGAAAATGGCTTCAAAAGTCCTGTCCTCATGAAGTCTAGCTGTCCTTTTTCTGTCCCTGGGTTGCTAACTTGCCAGTGAGATTTTTGTGTTTTTAAAATACCTCCCTCTGCCACCATTACTGCTTGTTTAAGCTAGCTTGAGTGAGCACTCCATGTAACTAAAAGATCCTAGAGAGAAGACATTTGCATTTCCTCTATAAGAATCTCCTGATCATAGATGAAAAGGACTGCTTTGAAGAGCTCACTGTCACTGGAGAGTGTCGGATGAGAATTTAATGTTAAATGAAGGAGTTGGAATAGATTACGGTATTTTCAGAACACTATGGACCACTGAAAGTAGCACGAAGGTAGTACGGTATGTAATGTTAAGAGGGTTTGAGGTGCCAGCAGTGGTCGTCCATTCAAATCTTAGCTCCACTACTCTGTATATGACTTGGATGATTTACTTAATTGCCTAGACCTCCATTTTTCCATGTGGAGAGTGAGAGATGATAATACCTTGCAGAATTATTGGGGAAAATAAATGCATATGAAGTGTGTGCACATAGTAGGGACTCAGCAAATGAGTTTTTATTATTAAAGCATGACTAATATGGCTTGTTCAAATCAAATTATGGTGGTCTTGACCCAATTTGTAGTATAGTTTTTGTTAATAGAATTGTTCTGAAGTTTTTCCCCATTGACCCCTCTTTGTTACTACCTGAATCTTAGCAAATGCCAGAAAGGAAAGAGGAATGGATGAATCAAATAGCATGCAAGAGTAAGAGTAAAATTAGACTCTGAGTTACTTGGGAACAGGGAATAGGATTTATTACATCTGTGTGTCTTCAGTGTCCGGGACAGGGCCTGGAATACAGTAAGCACATATAAGGTAAACTTGAATCAATTTAATTTAGAAATGCATAGATGACCAAATATTTGAGTCAACTGGTAGCCAGAGACACACAGTGTCATTCTCTCCCCCAGATGGCTCAAGTATCATGGGATTTATTGAGTCATATAGCACAAGCAGCAACATTGCTTGTAGCTCAGTCTTGACCATTCAGAGTCCTTTCTTGCTCTGGGACCCAATCAAAGGCACTAACCTGTATCCACTGATAAATGGGTCATAGCAGTATTTCCTAGTGCAGAATATGCCACCTCCAAAATCCGAAGAACCGTACCAAATGTGTTTCCTTCTTGGTGGAAAGAGGTACTTTTGCATGGTTTGTTCTTTTCTTTGGAGGGAATGTCCCCAAAAGTTCCAGATCATTGAACCCATAAAAACTTCACCAACTTCTAAATCTTTGTATGGTTTCTCCCCCACATTCCGGAGTGCATATGCCTTACCAAAGGCATCCAGAGTAATCACCACATACTTCTTATGGTGTCTGATTAACATGATGGTATTGACATACTGGGCCAATATCATGTTCTGCAAGATGTTCAAAAAGTTCAGATCCCTTTAGACTATATTATGGACAGAGAGCATGTGAATTAACATGACAATTCGGAAAGACCATGAATGCTTACTGTTGCTCATCTTATGTGATCATCTTTTCAAATGGGTGTGGAAAAGAACACATTTGCCAAATCAATGGCTCACACCATGTACCTGAGCCTCTGTTAATCTCTTCTATTTTTTATTTTATTATTTTTTAAGATTTTATTTATTTATTTGACAGAGAGAGACACAGCGAGAGAGGGCACACAAGCAGGGGGAGTGGGAGAGGGAGAAGCAGGCTTCCCGCTGAGCAGGGAGCCCGATGCGGGGCTCGATCCCAGGACCCTGGGATCATGACCTGGGCCGAAGGCAGACGCTTAACGACTGAGCCACCCAGGCACCCCTGTTAATCTCTTCTAGAAAGGTATCACATCTAGCACAGCAGGTGTAGTTGGAGCCACTACTTGATTAAGTTTGTGTTCGTCTACTTGTTATCTGCCATGATCTACCAGTTCTTGTAGAGGCAGACTGGTGAATTAAATGTGAATATGACAGGGATCATCATTCTTGCATTCTTTAAAGGACTGACTCTGTCAATCCCCTAAAATGTGACAGGTTTTTTTATATATGTTGGCCATTGTCGAGGAGCAGTTTCAAGGGCTTCCACTTGGCTTTTCTTTTTTTTTTTTTTTTTAAAGATTTATTTATTTATTTGAGAGAGCGAGAATGAGAGAGAGAGAGAGAGTACATGAGAGGGGAGAGGGTTAGAGGGAGAAGCAGGCTCCTCGCCAAGCAGGGAGCCTGATGCGGGACTTGATCCCGGGACTCCAGGATCATGACCCGAGCCGAAGGCAGTCGCTCAACCAACTGAGCCACCCAGGCGCCCCTTGGCCTTTCTTAATATTACTTAGTAGCTCTTATTCTACAGGTCAAGAAACTAATGTGAGGGTTCTTCCATTTCTGTGTATGCCCTTTCCAATTATACATTCAGGAACAGGCAAAATAACTGGGTAGGTCCATGTACCTAGTGGAACCACTGTGAGACATACCTGGCCAAAGACTCTATTTATTACCTGATTCACATATGCTCCTATTTCAATAAGAGAACCATGTTAATGCTTTATGTCCCCAGGTATCAGTGTTAACTTGGACCTTGTATTCAACAACCCTAAAAAGATCCGGGTATTTTCCTTACTCTAATATAGAGTTATCTGAATAAATGGCCTTAGTTCCCCTTGGGGATGGGCTGGGGGAGTCACTACCATATTTATTTGCTGTGATTTTGCAGGGTCCTTCCTCATGGAATCCTGGTCTCCTTCAGTTGATAGCTTCTGAGTCTGACAACAAGCAAAGATTTTTGACTTTCCAGTAGGACAGCTGATTTCAGCCTTCTCATCCACTTTGTTTTTTTTTTTTTTAATGCCTTTGTTTTTTTTTTTAAAGATTTTATTTATTTATTTGAGAGAGAGAGAATGAGAGACAGAGAGCATGAGAGGGAGGAGGGTCAGAGGGAGAAGCAGACTCCCTGCCGAGCAGGGAGCCCGATGTGGGACTTGATCCCGGGACTCCAGGATCATGACCTGAGCCGAAGGCAGTTGCTTAACCAACTGAGCCACCCAGGCGCCCCTCATCCACTTTGTTTTAATAATTAAAAAAATTAATTGTGGTAAAAAGAACCAACATAAAATTTACCACCTTAATCATGTTTAAATGTACAGTTCAGTAATGTTTACTCACATTGTTGTGCAAGAGATCTCCAGAACTTTTTCAGCTTGCAAAACTAAAATTCTATACCCATTAAATAACTCCCTATCTACCCATCCCCGCAGGCCCTGGCAACCACCATTCTACTTTCTGTTCCTATGAATCTGACTACTACAGATGCCTCATATAAGTAAAATAATACATTATTCGTCTTTTGTCTACTTATCCATTCTTTTTTATTTTTTTTTAAAGATTTTATTTATTTATTTGACAGAGAGAGACATAGCGAGAGAGGGAACACAAGCAGGGGGAGTGGGAGAGGGAGAAGCAGGCTCCCTGCAGAGCAGGGAGCCCGATGTGGGACTTGATCCCAGGACCCTGGGATCATGACCTGAGCTGAAGGCAGTCGCTCAACCGACTGAGCCACCCAGGCGCCCTATTTATCCATTCTTGACTTCCTTTAGTTATATATAATAGGCAGTCCATCTATACTGGCCCTGAGAAAAACATATTCTCTGAACTATCTCCAAAATCCATCAGCCAGACCTTCCTGGCTACCATTTTTTTTAAATTTATTTTTATTTATTTGGCAGAGAGAGACAGTGAGAGAGGGAACACAAGCAGGGGGAGTGGGAGAGGGAAAAGCAAGCTTCCTGCAGAGCAGGGAGCCCGATGCAGGGCTCAATCACAGGACCCTGGGATCATGACCTGAGCCAAAGGCAGGCGCTTAACGACTGAGCTACCCAGGCGCCCCCCTGGCTACCATTTTTTTTTTTTAAGATTTTATTTATTTGACAGAGAGAGACACAGGAAGAGAGGGAACACAAGCAGGAGGAGTGTGAGAGGGAGAAGCAGGCTTCCCGCTGAGCAGGGAGCCCAATGCGGGGCTCGATCCCAGAACTCCAGGATCATGACATGAGCCGAAGGCAGACGCTTACACGACTGAGCCACCCAGGCACCCCCCTGGCTACCATTTTGACGTTAAGTCCACCCTTCTTCTAATGGTTAAGTACTGCCATCTGGCCTATGCTAGTCTGAGATCTTATCCCCATTGCTATTAAGGAGCTCATTTCCCGCCATCAGTCCAGACTTAGAGACAACAGTTGCTACAAGATTCTCAATGATGCTAGTACTTTCCTTATCTAGTGCATTCCTTGTTGCTTCAGTAAATGGAGTGTCCTCCAGGCCCTTCCATAAAGCATGATCAACTGGTGGATTTTTCAGTCTTAGATAATAGATTCATTATAGTAGGCCCACTTCTTTGAGCCTTTTGATTCCTTTAACCATAGTTTTTCTTGGCAGTTCTGGCATATCTACTTATTTTTTTTTAAAGATTTTATTTATTTATTTATTTATTTATTTGAGCGAGAGTGAGAGAGCACAAGCGGAGTGGGGGGCAGAGGGAGAGGAAGAAGCAGGCTCCCTGCAGGGAGCCTGACGCGGGGCTCAATCCCAGGACCCTGGGATCATGACCTGAGCCAAAGGCAGACACTTAACCAACTAAGCCACCCAGGCACCCCTGTCTACTGGATTTAATACAGATTTGGGTTATCACTTTTTTCAAGCTTCAAGGAACCATCCCAGCAGTGTAAAACTATCTCTCGGAGCCTGCAGAGTATTAATTCACTCGTAGAAGAGTCCCCTGATATTCCTGAATTCTTCTTTATTCAGCCTTAAATCCCAACCCCATTTATCCAGCTCTCAGGCATGCTCTCCTGGTACTTGTCATTATACGTAAGTCAGGTCCTATAGCTACTTTGGGATATAATCTTGCCTAGTTGGGCTATTTGATTCTAGTTATGGATCCATGGCCAGGAAGAGAAATTGGAACAGATCCTGAGGGGGACTTATATTGTTTTATAAGGTACCTATAAAGTGGGGAGGGATGAGCCTTCATCTTCCCTCCTGAGAGACTGGGTCATTTCTATAGGCCCAGAGTGTCACCAGCTAGACCCCAAGATCTGACTTTTATTGCTCACCTGCTTGTACCCACAGACCTTTGTCCCACATTTTCCCTTAACCTCTTCTTTCCAGTTCATTTCTTCACTCAAACAAAAGACTGGTATAACATCCCGTGATAGAAACCGAAACTATTCTGCAAGCAGAAGAGCTCTGGTGGCCCGGATCACCCGGACCAGTTTGAGCTAAGCCCCCAACTTGCACCTGTGCAGAGAAGCTGTGGCGTGACCTCTGGAATGACTGACAATTACCTTTACCTCATTATAGTATTAAAATCTCCACCCAAGGAAGAGTATAAGCTTCCTTTACATTACATACAATATCTGTTCAGGCATGTTTTCTTAAGGCACAAATGTGATCTTATACTTGCCTCTACACACATGATAAAGCTTCCCTATTTAAATATTTATCCTGACCCTAAATAAAAGAAACCCATTCACCCTTGCTCAGAGAGTCATGGCTTTGGAAGTTATTCCCTGTATCTCCTTATTTGCTGCAAATAAAGTTTCATTTGTATGACAACTCACCTGGTATAGTTTCTACCTGTGACTCACTAAGAAGGGAATTCATGTTAGTTCAGTTACAAGAAGATTCAGAGGAATTTTGGGATTCAAAATTCCCTTATTTCTCAAGTGCATCTACTTAGATATCTTTACCTCAAATCTCCGGGTCCTACTTCTTCCCTATCAGGACCCAAATTTTATGAGGAGACTCTCCTACATTGAGAATTCAGCCTTTTCTAAAATTCTCCAATTCTCACAATTCAGCTTTGTAATTAATTGTCTCTGACCATTGGCTGCAAGAGATAAGGGTCTCTTTATTTTTTTCTCTTTTTTAAAAAGATTTATTTATTGGGGTGCCTAGGTGGTTCAGTCAGTTAAGTGCCTGCCTTCGGCTCAGGTCATGATCCCAGGGTCCTGGGATCGAGCCCCACGTTGGGCTCCCTGCTCATCTGGAAGCCTGCTTCTGCCTGCCACTCTGCCTGCTTGTGTTCGTGCGTGTGCGCTCTCTCTCTCTCTCTATTGATTTGACAGAGAGAGAGCGGGAGTGGGAGAGAGAATTTTAAGCAGACTCCTCAACGAGCGCAGAGCCCCACACGGGGCTTGAACTCACGACCCTGAGATCACGACCCTGACATCAACACCTGAGCCAAAACCAAGAGTCAGACACTTAACCAGCTGCATCACCCAGGTGCCTAAGAGATGAGGGTCTCTTTAAATACTAACAGTGAGGTCCTTTGCTTTGAATTGTTGATTAACAGATTTCAGCCTGTCATTTTCTTTCATCAATTAATCAATGGCTCTTAGCAACAGTCATCCACTTCCACAATCCTTATAGTTGTTATTTCCCATGTATCTTTCAAATGCTTGAGACATTGCACCTATTACACTGAGCATCCCCTCCCTTCTAGCTGTATCCCACCCCAAGTCACTACAGGTGAAAGACTGCAATTACCTCTACATTATGTCAGGTAATCTCATACCCCATGTACTACAGTCTTCGTGTGATCCAAATCCAGAACACTATCATTAGAATCTGCTTTCTAGGAGCAACTCTTGGCAACAGATGTCTTAGGTTAGGTTCCCTAGAAGCAGAGCCTGAAATAGGGATTCTGGTTCAAGTGATTTATTGAAGGATTTGCTCAAACAAGGAGAGAGAAGCAACACAGGAGAGGGGAGAAAGACTAAGGAACAGTGTAGATTTGAAGACCAGCTTCAATCTAATCCCACAGGGAAACTCTGAAACAAGAATTGTACCCCAAAATTAATCTCTTCAGACATGGGACTATGTCAGACAATTGACAATTCTCCCCACCTCCCTAGCCCCCAAGAGAGATGGCTCTTGTTTGGTTGAGGACAAGTTCCCAAGAAGGGGAAAAACTGAGTTGTTAACAGCCAACACTGGCAGTTACTGGAGAATGGATGCATCAACTGGTAAAAAGGATTTGAATGTGCCACCAACACAGCCTTCATAAAAAACACATATTTTCTTAGACTTTGGAGATCTACATATATATAACAGTCATGTTATCTTCAAATAATAATATATGCTTACAATCCCTTATCCAAAGTCCAAAATCCCAACTAAATTCAGGATGGTTTGAGGGGTGCCTGGGTGGCTCAGTTGGTTAAGCATCTGCCGTCGGCTCAAGTCATGATCCCAGGATGCTGGGATTGAGTCCCACATCAGGCTCCCTGCTTGGCAGGGAGTCTGCTTCTCCCACTCCTCCCCCACTTGTGCGCACGCTCTTTCTCTCTCTCTTTCTTGCAAAAATAAATACAATTTTTGAAAAAAAACAAGATGGGTTGAAAAAAAGTATATTTTTAATAAATTTAATATATTTAAATATTTAAATAAATTTAATAAATTTGGTACAAGCTGCAGAAACATAAAAATTGGACTCACCTGCGGTCTTACTTGTATGACCTGTGTCCTAGGTTACATTTTTTAAATCCAAAAAAATTCCTAATTCTGAAATAAATCTGGCTCTGAGCATTTTGGGTACAAAATTATGGACCTATAGCTACCACTTGTCAATGTGTAAACCATACACATGTCAAAAGTAACCCTTAACAAGCCTGAAACAGGGATTTGCTTTCCCCATTTTTCACATGAAGGGTCAGAGGCACAGAAAGGTTAACCAACCTGAGTAATTAACTTACTCAAAGTCACAAGCTAATGAATGGAAAACTCAGATCTGTGAGACTTCAAAGGCTGGTTCTTCCCATTACACCATGCTGTGTCTGCTAGTGAAATCATTTCTTGTTTATGTAATGATATTAGCTCTTAGTAATGTGATGTTTTGCAAAGAGCCCTGTGACTTCTGGGACCTCTATTACATGAACATATTTGAAAATCCCTGGGTTTGATCACTTTAATGATCTTTTCTACCCCCTGGAATTCTATGTGATTCTGTAACTTCTAAGCCAGCTGCCACTGGTGGATTACTACCATTGTTATTTAACACTTATGGAGGGTCAGTGCTTTAGCTTTGCACAAGAATGACAGCTTTCTATTTTACTCATTAGCATTTATTCCTCTCACAGAATAATTTTCATGGGATTTAGAGAGGACTGCTTATTAAGTATAACATGGCCAAGTAAAATGAAAAAGGGTCCAGGAATTAGACATAAATTCAAATCTGGTTTTTGCTACTTCATTCATTCAATGACTTTTTTTTTGTTTTTAGATTTTATTTATTTATTTATTTGAGAGAGTGAGAATGAGAGAGAGAGAGAGCACATGAGAGGGGGGAGGGTCAGAGGGAGAAGCAGACTCCCTGCTGAGCAGGGAGCCCGAGGCGGGACTCGATCCAGGGACTCGATCCAGGGACTCGATCCAGGGACTCCAGGATCATGACCTGAACCGAAGGCAGTCACTTAACCAACTGAGCCACCCAGGCGCCCCCATTCATTCAATGACTTACAAAGGAACTAGGTCACTATGAGGCACAGGCGGAAAATTGGTCCTTAAGATGCCAGACTTCTATTTTACTGTCAGGTTTCTATTATGACTGAATACCATGTGTTGGATTTTAATATATGTCTCCCTAATTTTTGCAAAATGTATACCACGTAATAAAAGAAATCGAAGTTCCTTTCTGCAGATAACAAAAAATGTTTGTGAAAGTGTGACATTTGTTTTACAAAATGGGTATAAGAACATTCATACCTTATGTATCTTTGTGGAATGACTGGCCACCAAGGTCAGGTTATCTGGACTATGACTGAATCCAGAGAGCCAGAATCTAGGCCATTGATAAACTTCTCAATGTTCATTTTGTCTAATTAGACCTTCTAGTGGTACTGGGATACCTCGCCCACTCCCACCTCCTAGAAAAAATGGGACAGCAAATAGGACCCAGAGGTGGCTCTGCGTTAAATGGCTTCCTCAATAAAACTCTCTGCTCCCTGCCCAGGCACTAGTTGCCGGCACCAGGGACTCCCCAGCCCTGACCTTCATGAAGGGTACAAGAGGATTCTTACCTTGACCCTTGTGTTATTTTGTCTCTTATCTGCCTTTTCTTCCTTCCTCAGGGGCTTGAAGGATGTTTTGGGGGTGGTGGTAATAAAGCAGAACAATGAAACTCATTTGGCGGTTGCTTGTGAGAGTCATTTCCTTAACCTTATTGCCTGAGCCTAATAAAATAGAACTAAAATCTAAGGATGTGAACTTTTCCACAGCTTTGATTGTGCCCTATCCCCCAGAACATGATCCAGTCATGACTTCGAATTTACTAAACTACATAGTTACTTTTTATAATGACTTTGTTTAATGAATTAGAATTTAATTTTGATTTATTTTAGCTTTCAAGTTTGCATATACAGATCTCCAGGCACTTTAAAAGTCCTGTTTTGGAGGCAAAATTTGAAGTGGCACTGAGGTGGAGGCTTGCAAGTCGCATTCTCATGGCCACCACAGGAAGGTAATCAGAAAAATATTTTGCAGTGCATACATAAATGGGCAGGCATGGGCTTTACTTTTTTTTTTTTTTTAATCATCATCTAAGGTGAGATCAGATAGGTTTACACCCATCATTCTATTTAATTCCAACAACAACCTTGAGATAGGTACTACTATCCCTATTTTATCAGTGAGGAAAATATGGATCAGAGAGATTGAGTAACTTGTCCAAGATCACACAGCTTGCAGGTGTCTTAGCTGGAATATAAACACAAATAGGTTTGTCTAACTCCAAAGCCAACATGACAGGTATTGTGTTTGGGCCTGAGCTAATGAGTAAGATAAACAGTACAATCCTCAGGGAGTTTACAATACTGATAATCCTCCCAGTAATCATGTTCCTCCTTTGCCCCCAGCCTTGAAAACTACCATTTAATGATTGCTTCTCTGTGCTCATTACTATGCTAGGTGCCTTATAGACATTATGTCACCTAGTCCTCAACAGCTTCCCTATTGAATGGATATTACTAGCCCTCTTTTCCATATAAAGAAACTGGAATTTAGAAAAATTATAGTTATAAAGTACAGCTAATCATTATTGAGCTCTATGAATAAAGTATAGCTCATATTTCTTGAGTTCTCACAACAGCTGTATGAAGTAGGTGCTCTTATCATTTCCATTTTATAGATGAGGAAGCTGAACCACAACTGATTTAGCAGCCTTCTCAAGGAAACAGAGCTAAGTAAGTAGGAGAGTCAAAGCTTATCTAGAATGGCCTTCATTGCTGCCCATCCTTCCTTCCAGAGATGGACAGAGAGATCTTGGCTTGGAATGTATACACTTCCTATCTGGGGAAAGGTAGGAAAGATCTTGACTTCACCTTGGTGGAATGTTAACAAGTAGCTGAGAAGTGAGGAAGGTAAGACTTTTTATTTCTCCAGATGTCTCTCTCTTTAGGGTTGCTATTCAAACCAGGTTTTATAGATTTTTTTTCTTCCTCAGAAAGCCCTAACCATGCAGAAAAGTGAAAATATTTGTGGAGAGTTGTTTTTTGACCTAAGGGACATCAGTGGGACAATGAGTGAAAATTATGTAAGGACTATATATTAGACAAAAATATTTAACAAATGTTAAATTTCCTGAAATTGAGACGTGTGTTATGTTTAAAAATGTCCTTTTGCTTAGGAGATAAATGCTGAAGTTATTTATGGGTAAAGGGTCATGAGACTGCAACTTGTTCTCAAATGGTTCAGCAAATAATAATAATATGACCAGCCTAAAATAAAAAATACAAGAAACAACAAGTGTTGGTGAGAATGTGGAGAAAAAAGAACACAATCCTTACATAACACTTTAAGGAAGGTATCATTATCCTCTTTGTATAAAGGAAGAGACTAGCTCAAAGATATAAAGGGGCTTGCTTAGTCACATAGCTAGTAGGTTAACGAGCCTGCTTTTCAAACCCAGGTATGTCTAATGCCAAAGTCATTATACTTGTTTTTCCACATGATGTCCTCGGGCAGAAACTACTTGTGATTTTTCTTTTTCTTTTTCCAGGGCCTACATTGTGCCTGGTGAGTAGTAGGCACTCCATAAATATTTCTTCGCTGAAAAATTGCTAGCGCATACCATGTTAGCTCATACTTCCATGTTTTCTTTGAGTATTTTCCCACCTGACATGCCCTGCCTTCTTTTGCCTATTTAAACTCTACCTACCAGGGTGCCTGGGTGGCTCAGTCATTGGGTGTCTGCCTTCGGCTCAGGTCATGATCCCAGGGTCCTGGGATTGAGCCCCGCATCGGGCTCCCTGCTCCACGGGAAGCCTGCTTCTCCCTCTCCCACTCCCCCTGCTTGTGTTCCCTCTCACTGTCTCTCTCTCTGTCAAATAAATAAAATCTTAAAAAACAAAAACAAAACAACAACAAAAAACTCTACCTACCTTTGAGAGCTTGTTTGGAGGTTCTAGCAGGGGAGCGCAGCTACTCATATACCCTTGACCGAAGAACGGTCCTCCTCTATCGGGGAAGGTCGTCCTCTTCGACCAAGCGCGCAGCTTCGGGAGGGACGCACATGGAGCGGTGAGGGAGGAAGGGGACACCCACCTAGCCAGCCAGATCAGCCGAATCAACCCTGGCGATCAATGGGGTGACAGATGTCGCAGCCAGATCGCCCTCACATCCTCTACCTACCTTTGAAATGCCTTGAAAGGCTCCTCTGTGGAGTCTCCCTGACTGTTGCAGCTTATTCTGATCTCTTTCCCTCCGTTTGAATAATGCCAGCCCACGCAGTTTAGCACTGGATTACATTCTGTTCTATATTGGGCTTGTCTTGTCTTATTCATGGTTAGCTTCTCACGACAAGGACAGGGTCTTCTCTTTGGAATGCCTCAGAGCACATAACATAGGCCTAATCACATGGCTCATTGATTGGAAGACTTCTTTCCTCTAGAGCCAAATAACACTGGGAGGTTACATTCAATTCTATACACTTCTGAGAGTAGCCGTCAAAATCCTACTCTCTGATTAAGAGTCCTCCCTCATTGAGGGGTGCCTGGCTGGCTCAGTAAGTAGAGCATGTGACTCTTGATCTTGGGGATGTGAGTTCAAGCCCCACGTTGTGCATAGAAATTACTTGAAAATAAAATCTTAAATAAAAAAATAAAAGAGTCCTCCCTCAGTGAACAGCAAACAGTGATTGTTGCTGAGGCACAATAAATTCACCATTAATACAGGATAAGGGTTGAAAACAGATGAAAACTAACTACATCAAGATTCCACCAATATAACTCCAAGTTCTACATTCAGTCCTAGAATTCTTCAATGGCAACTCTAGTGGAATCCCCAGGTTCTAGTCTGTGAACCCCAGATTCTAATATTGGACCTCCAGGTCTGAGAATACCTGATTCTACTACTGGAAGTCCACATTCTACCATCATTCTACTGTTGGACTACAGATTCTACTCTAGGAACCTAATAATTTATGTTCAAAATTCCAGGTTGTATTCTTTGAGTCCCATATTCTCCCATTCAGCAAACAATTTCGTCTATTACAACCCGAGATGCTGCTTTTGGAATTGTAACTTCTTTTTAGCAACTCCAGATTCTATTCCCTAAATTCCAGATTCTAATATCCTAATAATCACAGATTCTATTGTCAAGGCTCAAGATTCTAACATTGGAACTCCAGGTTTTATTTCTGGAATCACATATCTCACTTTTGGAACAAAATGTTGCACTCTTTGAACTCAAGATCTTAATATTGGACATTACATTCTGCTATTACAATTTAAGATTTCATTACTGGAATCCCAGTTTCCAGTCTTGGAACTCAAGAATCTACTTTAATAATTCTAGATTCTACTATTAAAACCCCAAGACTTTGTCTCCCCTGAAGGTTCTACTATTAAAACTCAAGGTTTGGGCACCTGGGTGGCTCAGTTTGTTAAGTGTCTGCCTTTGGCTCAGGTCATGATCCCAGAGTCCTGGGATCGAGTCCCACATTGGGCTCCCTGCTCAGTGGGGAGTCTGCTTCTCCCTCTACCCCTCCCCACTCCCCTCCCCCCACCCCACTCTTGCTCTCTCCCTCTGTCACAAAAATAAATAAAATCTTAAAAAACAAAAACAAAAACAACTCAAGGTTTTGGGACCCAGGTGGCTCAGTTGGTTAAGTGTCTGCCTTAGCCTCAGGTCCTGATCCCAGAGTCCTGGGATTGAGTCCCGAACTGGGCTCCTTGCTCACTGTGGAGTCTGCTTCTCCCTCTGCCTGCTGCTCCCCCTCTCCCCCTGCTTGTATGCTTGCTCTCTCTCTTTCTGACAAACAAAATCTTTAAAAAAATAAATAAAATAAAATAAAACTCAAGATTTCATTCTCAGAAACTAAAATTCTACTATAGTAACTTACACTTTAGTCTCAGAAATACAGATTCTATTATTGGGATTAGACCTGAAGGTTCAGAGCTGAGGCTGAAGTTCTGGTAGCAGAATTTTGGACTCCCATTATTGAGACTAAATCAAGATTCTTCATTTGGAACTCTAACAACAGAAATGAATAATTTATGTTTGGAACTCCAGATTCTATCGTGTAAGTCCCTCATTCTATCATCGGACATAAAGATTATTCAAGACGCTGCTACTGGAATCCAGAGTAGAGTAATTCCAGGTTCTATTTGTTAAACCTCAAGCTTTACTAATGGAATTCAAAGTTGTAGACTCTAGTATCTAGAGGTACTTATAGTGGTTAAAAGCATGAGCTCTAGAAGCACACAGCTTATGGTCAGATACCATCTCTGTGCTTCCCAGGTGTGTGACTTTTGGAAAGTTATTTAACCTCTCTGTGCCTCAGTTTCTCATTTGTAAAACAGGAATAGTAATAATAGAACTCACCTGGCAGATTTTTTTTTGTGAGCATTAAATGCAGTAATAACAACAACAATAATAATAATACATGTAAAGCACTTAGAACAATGCTTGGCACATAGTAAGCACTTGATAAATGTTAGCCATTAGCATTATCACTGATTCTAATAGTAATCTAGTAAGCTAGATTCCAATTTCAAAATTCATAATTTAATATTGCACCTCAAGGTTCCATTACACCACCTCAAGAGTCTCTACTGAAATTCAAGATGTGCTATCTGAATCCCATATTTTATACTTGTATTTCAAGCTAAGCCTTCAAACTTCAGTACTGTATTATTGGAACTTGAAGTTCCCATCCCCAAATCCAAGATTCTAATAATATAATTCCATGTTCTAATCTTGTAACTCCAGTTTCTAGTTCAGGAACTCTAGGTTCTTTCTCTGAAACTGAAATTCTATTGGACCTCTAGATTTTACTCTCATAACCTGACATTCTACAATTAGAACTCTAGGCTCCAAATTCAGAGCCTGAGATTTGGATACTGAACTCCAATATCTACTACTGAAACTTCAGGTTCCATTCTCTGAACCTGAGCATTCTATCAATAGAACTCAGCTGCTACTTGGAATCCAAAATTCTGCTACTGAAAGTATAGGCTCTACTCTTTGAACTTGAATCCTATAATTAGATTCCTTTTTTTTTCTTTTCTTTTCTGTTCTGTTTTTTAGAGAGGGAGAGAGATGAGGAGTGTGGAGGGGGAGAGGGAGAGAGAGAACCTTAAGCAGGCTCCACACCCAGTGTGAAGCCTGACACGGGGCTCGAACTCACAGCCTGAATCGAAATCAAGAATCGGGTGCTTAACAGACTGAGCTACCCAGGCATCCTTATAATTAGATTCCTAAATCACAACCAGAAATTTTATTTTAGGAATTTCAATAATGGCAACTCAAGATCTATATTTATTTATTTTTTAAAGATTTTATTTATTTATTTGGCAGAGAGAGACACAGCGAGAGAGGGAACACAAACAGGGGGAGTGGGAGAGGGAGAAGCAGGCTTCCCGCTGAGCAGGGAGCCCCATGCAGGGCTCCATCCCAGGACCCTGGGATCATGACCTGAGCCAAAGGCAGATGCTTAATGACTGAGCCACCCAGGCACCCCTCAAGATCTATATTTAGAACACCAAGTTCTAATCTGTGACTTTTGTATTTTATTTTTGACCTCCAAGTTCTATCAATGTCTGAGATTCTAACACTAAATTACAGTGTCAAACTTGGAATGGCAGATTTTACTATTTTACTCCAGATTTCATATAACCCCAGATTTGACTCTTCGTTTTCTAGTTTCTATCAGAGGATGCTGAGAAAGGTTTCTTGAGAATTTCCCAGGCATTACTACTTAATTATACACCGTCTGAATCATGCTCTCATATTCCTAAGATAACAAATTCCTTGATGAATGGAGTCCTCTGGCAATGGCTACAGTAATAGGGAACCAGCTTGGCCCATGACAAAATTATTACGTTAATGAAACTTCTTTTTTTTTTTTTAAAGATTTTATTTATTTATTTGAGAGAGAGAATGAGAGAGAGCACATGAGAGGGGGGAGGGTCAGAGGGAGAAGCAGACTCCCTGCTCAGCAGGGAGCCCGATGCGGGACTCGATCCAGGGACTCCAGGATCATGACCTGAGCCGAAGGCAGTCGCTTAACCAACTGAGCCAGCCAGGCGCCCCGTTAATGAAACTTCTTACAGTTCCCCTTCCTTTCCCCCACCTACTGTCTCAACTTTGAGGCTCTTCTTCAGGTCCCCAGTTCCCTTATGCACTCTCAATGCATCCATCCAACACACTTAGGTCAAGTAAGTGGCTCTCAAGAATATATATATATATATATATATATATATATGATTTTATTTATTTATTTGACAGAGAGAGAGACACAGCGAGAGAAGGAAACAAGCAGGGGGAGTGGGAGAGGGAGAAGCAGGCTTCCTGCCGAGGTTGCAGGGCTTGATCCCAGGACCTAGGATCATGACCTGAGCCAAAGGGAGACGCTTAATGACTGAGCCACCCAGGTGCCCCTCAAGAATGTATTTGAAACTTTTTATAATAAAGTATAAATGAATCAAAATATTTCATACATTCTCTTTCTCCTCTCCTCCATTTATTTATTTTTTTAAATTTATTTATTTTAGAGAGAGAAAGCATACACATGAGTTGGGGGGGGAGCAGAGGGAGAGGGACAAACAGACTCAGAGCTGAGCGCAGAGCCTGAGATCATGACCTGAGTCAAAACCAAGAGTTGGAGGCTTAATGGAATAAGCCACCCAGGTGCCCCTCTCCTCTGTTTAAATATTTAAAATTTAAAGCCTCAGCCAAAGAGTTGAAGCTCCTAATGTGACATTTCACATACTTTTAAGAAATAGGAGTGGTAATTTGGAAAGAAAATCACAGGGCCTCTGGAGGACCCTGAAATCACCTTACCTGGTTGATTGGTATTATGTTCCAAAAAGAGTCTGGGATTTGGAACAATTCCCTCATTTCCCTTCCCATTTGTAAAATAGGAATAAAAATTTATGTGGATAATATATATGGAAGAGCAATGTGAATATTATGCAATTATGCAATGCTGGTTATTGTTATTACCCCTCTCCCTCACTCTCTTCTAACGAGCACTTCTCTAGCTGCTTTGACCATGACTGCTGTGCCATGTGTTGGACATGGCTTGAATTACACTGCTATTTTTCTCCTAAGCAATGTCCAACAATCACTTTAGATTTTCTCTGGCACACTTGAAGACCCATTAGAAAGAAAACCCCCTTGACTGGTTTCACTGAATTTATAATAAATTATTTGCGATTAGTGAGTTCAACAATTACCTACTGAACATTTGCCAAGTGGAAAGGGCCAAGAAGATAAAGATGGAGAAGTCTTAATGCCTAGAGTTGAGGGGATGAGGGATATGCCAGTATGTTAGGGAAGACTTCACAGATCAGGTGATCTCCTACCTTGTGAAAGGAGTATAATTTTGAGAAGGGAATAAGAGCACTCCAGGCAAAGAAAACAATATGAACAAAGGCAGAGAACTGTAAAAGTGCTTTAGAGAGGGGCGCCTAGCTGGTTCAGTTGGAAAAGCATGTGCCTCTTGATCTTGAGGTTGTGGGTTCCAGCCCCACGTTGGGAGTAGAGATTACTTAAATTAAAAAACCTTATTTTAAAAAAAATTTAAAGATTTTATTTATTCATTTGAGAGAGAGAGAGAGCATGAGCAGAGGGGAGAGGCAGAGGGAGAGGGAGAAGCAGACTCCCTACTGAGCAGGAAGCCCGACGCAGGCTCGATCCCAGGACCCTGAGATGATGACCTGCACCGAAGGCAGACACTTAGCTGACTGAGTCACCCAGGCACCCCTAAACTTAAATAAATAAATAAATAAGTAAATAAGTAAGTAAGTAAGTAAATAAATAAATAAATAAATAAATAAATAAAAGTGTCTGAGGGGTGTCTGGGTGGCTCAGTCAGTTGAGTGTCTGATTCTTGATCTCAGCTGAGGTCTTGATCTCAGGGTCGAGAGTTCAAGCCCCACAAAGTGCCTTTGAGCACTAAATTTCTCTGTTAATCAGAGCATCAGGTCCATGGAAGGAGGAAGTGCAAACAGTGATTAATAGCCAATATTCACAGCCTCCCTGTGTACAAAGTCCTTTTAAAAAAGAAGGCTCAAGGAAGACTTTATAATACAATGGTTGACACCATGGACTGTTATAGAAGCTAGACCCAGGTTTAAGTCTGTGTTATATTTGATAACCGATACATTTAATAATTATTTAACCTCTCCAAGTTTCAGTTTTCTCTTCTGAAAATAAAAGTGCCCACCTCACTGGATTCTTGTCAGAATTAAGTAAATCTGTCAAATTCTTACACAGTAGCCAGCACTTAATAACTGCAATAATTAGTCATTAACATAAGCTACTATTATTTAATCTGTAAGGTAGAAGGTACTATCCCAGTACTATAGAGAAAGAAAAAGGCTAAGTGGCTAAGGTGGGATGCAAAATCTTATGGTTGATTGATTGACTGATTGATTTTTAACTATATCAGAGGCTCCAGATTGCAAAAGCAAGTTGGGACCAGAGTGTTAAGAACTCTAATTGACAGTATAGAGTTTGGGCTTTATACCATACAGGTTATGACGAGCCACAGAAGATTTTTCAGTAGGAGAGAGTTGTTTTTTTTTTTTTTTAAGATTTTATTTATTTATTTAACAGAGAGAGACACAGCGAGAGGGAACACAAGCAGGGGGGAGTGGGAGAGGTAGAAGCAGGCTTCCCGCTGAGCAGGGAGCCTGATGCGGGGCTTGATCCCAAGACCCTGGGATCACGACCTGAGCGGAAGGCAGACGCCCAATGAGTGAGCCACCCAGGCACCGCAGCAGGAGAGAGTTTTGAATCAGATTTCTATTTCAGAGAGAATTCAGAACCTTCTGAGTGGATTCACTGGACTTACAATCAACAGTTGTAATTCTAATGATAATAAAAATTTATTGAGCACTAATTATGTATTAGGCATGTGGAAGGAGGAAAAACTACACTGCATTTTGTTTTTAGAAAATAAACTGTTACAACTAATGAATCATTGAACACTACATCAAAAACTAATGATGTACTATAGGTTGACCAATTGAATTTAAATTAAAAAGAAAGAAGAAAAAAAAGAAAAATTTAAAAATAAAAAATGATGTTTATTTATAACCTAACCTTATCCAGGAAGGATTAAAGATGACTTGCAAAACTATATATAATTCAACAAGATTTTTTAAAAGCAAGGGAAGGATTAAAAAGAAAATGAATGTGGGGAAAGTAAGCCAGAACTAAAGTGAGTTTTCACAGAGCGCCTGGCTGACTGAGTTGGTAGAGCATGCAACTTTTGATCTCAAGGCTGTGAGTTCAAGCCCCAGGTTGGGTGTGGAGCCCATTAAAAAATAATAATAAATAGAGTTTTCACATTCAAAAAAAAAAAAAGAAAGAAAAAGAAAATAAACTGTTAGATGGCATTACCCTAATTAAAAAAAAAAAAACCTCATAGAAAGAAAACAGAAGATCGGCTCTCTTAATACTCTATTTTTTTTTAAGATTTTATTTATTTATTTGACAGAGAGAGACACAGAGAGAGAGGGAACACAAGCAGAGGGAGTGGGAGAGGAAGAAGCAGGCTTCCCGCAGAGCAGGGAGCCCGATGTGGGGCTCGATCCCAGGACCCTGGGATCATGATCTGAGCTAAAGGCAGACGCTTAACCATCTGAGCCACCCAGGCGCCCCCCAATACTCTATTTTTAATGTGATTTTTTCCCCCTTATGTGAAAAGGAGATTATGTGCTTTTCTTCTTCTTCTTCTTTTTTTTTTTTAAGATTTTATTTACTGGATAGAGAGAGAGAAAGCACAAGCAGGGGGAATGGGAGAGGGAGAAGCAGGCTCCCTGCCCAGCAGGGAGCCAGATGCAGGGCTCAATCCCAGGACCCCAGGATCATGACCTGAGCTGAAGGCAGACGCTCAACTGACTGAGCCACCAAGGTGCCCCAATATGCTTTTCTTCTACAGGTATTTTACAGACATTATCTCTAATCTTCACAGCATGCAAGGCCTGGGGATCCAAGGATGGAGGGGTAACCTGCCCAAGGTCACAGAGCTGGTAAAATGACAGGGTCAAGATTTAAACTTAGTCTTATTTATTCCAATGTTCTTGCTCTTTCACCAACAGCTCACTTCCTCCTGGTGGAGAGAGGAGACATTTTAAGGCAGGAAAATGCCTCCTTAGAATTATACTCAGAGTATGAGTATGAAGACCAAGGGTGGGGGCTGAGGCTCCTTCGCTGAATACAGAGAAGAAAAAGAATCTGAATCCTGGAAGCTTCCAGTCATCAGCTGAGACTCTAGGGGAGCAATGAGGGGGTTGGGAAGCAGAAAGGGCCAGCAGTTGATGATAAGGCTTCACTTCACCTGGTAACCATGAGCTCTGGTGAACCTACACTGTGCCAGGAACCTGGAGTTGGGGGAACTAAGTTCTGATTCCATTAGATCAGAACTAGCAGGACTCTCAGAAATTAAGTCCAGTACCCTCATGATACAGATAAGGAAACAGGCCCAGAGAAGAGCAATGATTTGCCCAAGCGTCACACAGCAGTGAGAGGCAGAATTTAGCACCCTTGCCTTATTAGTATTTACTTCTCTTTAATTCATGCCCAAATGAAGGTAACTGATAGAAGATGCTTTCCCAGAAGCATGCTTTTAAGAGAAAAGAGAATACCTGGAGTAAGAAGGGAATAGAGAGGGAGGAATAGGAGCCCAGAATCTTAGGGAAAATTCTGGCCCCTTCTCCAGCATTCTCAGGAGTAGGCTATGTTTGGGGATTTAAGAGGCTGTAATGTGGGAAGATAGTGACTCTTGTGTTTCTAGCAGGGACCTCTTAGGAGCAGAAGTGAGATTTGCCTTCTTTCCTCTACTCAAAAGCACACTTTCTCTACCTGGAATTCATTTGGTACAGAATATCCCAATGTAAAAGGATCTTTGGGCCTATCAAAGAGATGGCAGAGCTTGGTTCTGTGGGAACTGTGGGCTGGAAGTCAGAAGACCCAGTTCTAGCCCCAACTCTGCCACTATCATTCTAAGTGACCCTAGCAAGCTCTTCCCCATTTCTGAACTTTAGTTTTTAGTTTTCTCACTTGTGTCCTGCTGTCTGTAAGGAGCCTTTCAAACTCTATCAATCTACAGTTTTATCTTTCTGGAGCCTAAATTGTTCATGTTGTGCAGCAATAGGAAGTTACACACTGACTGGAATCTAGAGGTCCCGATAGTCTGATTTTGTGCTAAGTCACAAACGCAGTTCTTTAGTTTATGTAATCTTGTTTAACCACAGACATTCCCTAGCTAGACTGACCTCTTTCTTGTGAAAAAGACTGCAATCTTTTAGACAGAGGCTTTAACATGCTAATCACCCTGACACCTACTCTGGGTTCAGAATATCCATTTCTTTACTTGGCAGATAAGATGATCCTTTTTTTTTTTTTAAGCATTTAAAAAAAATTCTTTTTAAGTAAACTCTACCCCAACGTGGGACTCAAAACTCATGACCCCAAGATTAAGAGTTGCATACTCTACCAACTGAGCCAGCCAGACACCCCAAGATGATCATTGTTAAACAGAGGCAAGCATGATAGGGAAGCTGAACCTCTCTGAATTTCAACTTCCTCATCTATAAAATAAAAAATCTGTGAAACACACAACTGGGTTGTTGTGAGGCTTAAATAAGAAAATACATTTGACAGTATCTGGCACATACTGCAAATTCATCTACTCAAAGTTGTCCTTCTTCACTGCTATTACCTGAGACCTTATCCAAGCCGCCATCTTGCTTGGATTTCTGAAAAAGCTTCAAATCTTATTTCTACAATTCCATTGCCTCTTAGCAGCCAGTGATATTTTATTTTATTTTTTTTAAGATTTTATTTATTTATTTGACAGAGAGAGAGAGAGCACAAGTAGGCAGAGTGGCAGACAGAGGGAGAGGGAGAGGGAGAAGCAGGCTTCCCGCTGAGCAGGGAGCCCAACACAGGGCTCAATCCCAGGACCCCGGGATCATGACCTGAGCTGAAGGCAGAAGCTTAACCAACTGAGCCACCCAGGCGCCCCAAGCCAGTGATATTTTATTTTATTTTTTTATTTTATTTTATTTTTTTTAAAGATTTTATTTATTTATTTGTGAGAGAGAGAATGAGAGACAGAGAGCACGAGAGGGAGGAGGGTCAGAGGGAGAAGCAGACTCCCCGCTGAGCAGGGAGCCCGATGCGGGACTCGATCCCGGGACTCCAGGATCATGACTTGAGCCGAAGGCAGTCACTTAACCAACTGAGCCACCCAGGCGCCCAAGCCAGTGATATTTTAAACATAAATTGAATTACATCCCTCCCTGATCGAAAACCCTCCAAGGATTCCCATTTTTCTTGAGAAGAAAATCCCAAATCTTTATCATGGGTTACCAGCCCTTTGTGACCTGATTTTTTGCCCACTCTCTTGGGTCTCATTTCTTGACGCTCACTCCTTACTCACGTCACTCCAGCCACACTGGTGACTCTCAGTTCCCCAGGTGCTTTTTCACATCAGGCCATTCCACATGCTGTCTCCTGGCTAACTGGGACTTGGCCTTCAGATCCCAACTTACAAGTCACTTCCTCAAAAAGAGCTTCCCGAACCCTCCTGAATAATTGTTTCTCAACCATCTCCCTGCTCCCATTATGATCTCCCCTCATGATCTCATAATATTCAAGAGCTTAAGAGTATGATCTTTGGAAGCTGAAATCTGGGTTCAGATCCTTGCTCTGAGACTTCTGCTATGTGATCAAGGACCCATTCCTTAAACTTTCTGAACCTCAGGTTCTTAGTAAATGGAGAAGTCAGCATCAACTTCAAATGACTGTTACGAGGATTAAATGAGAATGCAAAGGAAGCACTTAGTGCAATGAGCAATAAATGCTCATAAATTGTAGCTATTTATTATTATTGATAACTGTCACTAATAATAATTCTGTGAATGCTTCTAGGCCTGTGCTACAGTACCTGGAAGACGACTACAATTTGTGTCAGTATTCCTAGTTTCAGTCCTGAAATTGACTCCATGAACTTGGGTACCCTTGGTCTTTGAGCCTCATTTCTTCATCTATAAAATAGGTTTATTAACCCCTACCCTACTCACTCTAAAGGGCTATTATGGGGCTCAAACAGGACGGTACATGTACAAAGGGTTGTATGCAAAAGTAAAGGTCTGTTATTATTAATAATCTTTGGCTCACCTCACAAACATACACTGAGTAAATAAGGTAACACTGAAGTGATGTTCTAAGTGATTGAGGCCAAGGGGAGAGTTTTGGTCTGGAGGCCAAGTCTGAACCTGATCCTTTCTCTTGGGGCCAGGCCTGTTAAATCCCTGACTTGAGGGAAGCCTGACTGTCTCCCCAATCTCTTCAATGCTTCAGGGTGTAGGAAGAGGAGAGAAAAGTCCAAAAGTAAGACATGGCTTGTTTGCCTGCCCTATTGCTGTCTGCCCAGATGGGGAGAGGAACTTAGTCTCTTCCTGTGTCCTGATTCTTCTGACTCCTGCCCGGTACACAGCATTGTTAGAACCTTGGAGAGAAGGGCTTACTAGCTAAATGAGTGACAACAGTTTCACATATTTGCACTGCCCATCCCCACTCTGGCATGTCACAGAAAACATATTTTCCTAGATACTCAGGTAGGTGGGTTAAAATGTAAAAGCAACACATGATTCAAATGTTGATCATCCATCCATTCACTTGTTTGTGACCTAGGGCAGGTCCTGGGTTTCACACCCTCATCATGTAAAACGGTAGGAGATGCTGGATTCTAGGATCATTGATGTTCCTGGCTAGGAGGATGGTAGATGTTTAATTAGATAAGAAGTAAATAAATTTAACAAGTAATTAAATAATATGTAATTACTGGCTCTCAGAGTATAGTTCTGACATGAAGGTTAATATTTTGTTCTTGAGTAAGAAGAAAGTGAAACGGGGCGCCTGGGTGGCTCAGTCGCTAAGCGTCTGCCTTCGGCTTGGGTCGTGATCCCAGGGTCCTGGGATCGAGCCCCGCATTGGGCTCCCTGCTCCATGGGAGGCCTGCTTCTCCCTCTCCCGCTCCCCCTGCTTGTGTTCCCTCTCTCGCTGCGTCTCTCTGTCAAATAAATAAAATCTTTAAAAAAAAAAAGAAGAAAGTGAAACAATGAAGACCTCTATTGGAAATTCACTCATTTGTCAATGATATGAGTGACTTATTTGCTAAATCAGATCACAGTTTTCTTTTTAAAGATTTTATTTATTTATTTGACAGAGAGAGACAAAGCAAGAGAAAGAACACAAGCAGGGGGGGTGGGAGAGGGAGAAGCAGGCTTCCCGCTGAGCAGGGAGCCCGATGCGGGGCTCAATCCCAGGACCCTGGGATCATGACCTGAGCCGAAGGCAGACGCTTAACAACGGAGCCAACCAGGTGCCCCTAGATCTTGATTTTTAAACATCATTCTTCATTAAATGGAACTAGAGTTATAAGAGGAAATGGGTGATTCTAGGGTGCCTGGGTGGCTCAGATGGTTGAGCATCTGCCTTTGGCTCAGGTCATGATCCCGGGGTCCTGGGATGGAGCCCCTCATCTGGCACCGTGCTCAGCGGGGAGTCTGCCTCTCCCTCTCCTTCTGCCTCTCCCCCTGCTCATGCTCTCTCTCTCTGTATCTGTCTCAAATGAATAAATAAAATCTTAAAAAAGAGGAAATGGGTGATTCTAGAGTCTGGGAAAGCACAAAGTAATTCTGGGATGTAGTGCTGGAAAGTAAGGGAAATGCTTAAAAAATGATGATAAGATGATAAAAGAACATAGAAGCCAGCCAAATCTGAAAGTATTTTTACAGTGATTATACAATCCATAGAATAAAATAAAAATTGATGAGTTCATTCTGAAATAAATCAATAAATTGATAAATGAATAAATGCGGGAGAAGCAAGAAGCTCTCCTGTGCAGTAGGAAGGCAAATAAAAAATGTATAAGGAATGGGGGCACCTGGATGGCTCACTCGGTAAGTGTCTGCCTTCAGCTCAGGTCATGGTCCCAGGGTCCTGGGATCGGGCTCCCTGCTCAGCAGGAAGCCTGCTTCTCCCTCTCCCACTCCCCCTGCTTGTGTTCCCTCTCTCGCTGTGTCTCTCTCTGTCAAAGAAATAAAATCTTTAAAAAAAAGTGTATGGGGAATGATAATGATGGAATTACAAAATTACCATTTGGCAATGACTACAGTCATAACTGTTTCAAGCAAGCATTGTCAATAAATGTTAAAACCTGTGTGTAGTCTCAGATGATCTCCCTACAAGGTATTTATTAATTACAAAAAGCAAACTAGTTACTTAACACTGGATAAACCTGGCAGATACCACCTTGATTAAACAAGTGAACAAAGTTGTTATCACCAGTGAAGGAACATACAGATTTCACATGCCTCCTGATGCATTAGGAAAGATACAACATCAGTTCTGCAGTATTCCTGCCTAAAGTGCATAACTTGAATCTAATCAATAAAAAAAATCAGACAAACTGAAATTGAGGGGTGTTTTACAAAATAAATAGCCTGTATTCTTTAAAAGTGTTAAGATCATAAAAGACAAAGACTGAGAAATTGTTCCAGATTAAAGAAAATTTAAGAGATTTAACAACTAACTATAATGTGTGATCCTGCACTGGATCCTGGACCAGAAAAAAACAATTATTTTATTTTGTAAAGGAATATTAGTGGGACAATTGGCAAAATTTGAATAATATCATAGATTAAATCATAGTATTGTATCAATGATAAGTTTCTGATTTTGCTAATTGCACTGTGATATTTGTACTCTGTTTTGAGGAAATGCACTGAAAAATATTTAGGGATAAATGGGTCAGAAAATAATTACAATAGTTTGCTTATACATCTATAAGTGTATCTATCTATAGAGATAGAAGAAAGAGCAAGAATGACAGCAAATGTAAGAAAGTGAGCAAAAATAATAAAGCAAATGTGGTTAGATATGGGTGAGAAATATATAGGATTTTTTTGTAGTATTTTTGCAACTTTTCTTTACATCTGAAATTATATTTTGAAATTATTTTTTTAACTTTTTCTTTTTAAGATTTAAAAATTTTTTTTTTAAATTTATTTATTTGACAGAGAGACACAGCTAGAGAGGGAACACAAGCAGGGGGAGTGGGAGCAGGAAAAGCAGGCTTCCCGCAGAGTGGGGAGCCCGATGCGGGGCTCGATCCCAGGACCCCGGGATCATGACCTGAGCTGAAGGCAGACGCTTAACGACTGAGCCACCCAGGCGCCCCTAAAAAAAATTTTTTTTAAGTAATCTCTACACCCAACATGGGGCTTGAACTCGTGACCCCAAGACCAAGAATTGCATGCTCTACCAACTGAGCCAGCCAGGGGCCCTGAAATTAACTTTTTAAAAAAGTTAAAAAAAAAAACCTCATAAATTATGACATTTTCAACTATTTCTTTCTAAATAAATATATAAAAACATAATTGGGATCATACACTAGCCTTTTTTACTTAACACTGTTTTTCTTTTCTTTTCAAAGATTTTACTTATTTATTTGAGAGAGAATGAGAACGAGAGAAACTGAGAGAGCACAAGCAATGGGGGGCAGAGGGAGAAGTAGGCTCCCTGCTAAGCAGGGAGCCTGATATGGGGTTCGATCCCAGAATCATGAGCTGAGCCGAAGGCAGATGCTTAACTGACTGAGCCACCCAGATGCCCCTTAACACTGTTTTTCTTAATTTGATATTGAATCATGAGTTTTCTTTTTTTTTTTTAAAGATTTTATTTATTTGACAGAGCACAAGCAGAGGGAGAGAGAGGGAGAAGCAGGCTCCCTGCTGAGCAAGGAGCCCGATGTGGGACTCGATCCCAGGACCCTGGGATCATGACCTGGGCCGAAGGCAGCTGCTTAACCTAGTGAGCCACCCAGGCATCCCATCATGAGCAGTTTTCAATGTCATTTAAAATTCTTTAAAAACACAATTATTAATGAATAGTATTTCTTTGAGTATACTATAATTCATTTAACTCATTTACAGTTTTCCTTTTATTTTTGTTTTAAACTACAATAAAATACATTATAAACATCTTTTTGCATATATCTTTGTTCACATATTTAATCACCTACTTATATTTGATTCCCAAAATGGGAATTGCTTTGTTCTTTTTTAAATGATTCAATTGACCAAACAAGCTCCCAAACGTCCCCAATACCGTTTTTAAGTTTGTGCTGCTTTACTGACTCATGGTCTGCTCTAGGGCTAGTTTGGTAATATTGTGAATTCTGGGTTTGACTCCTGGCTGTGGCTGGTGATTTCAGAGGGGTGTGGAGGAACCCAGCGACAGCAGGCTAGGGGCAGTTCTGGGCTGCAGGGCAATCACCTGTTGGAGGGGAGTCTTACTCTTTGGTGGGCCCTGAAAGTTAAAGAGAAAGACCTAAAAAGTCACTGAATGTGTGGAATGCACTAGCTTGATGCACATCAGGCTAAACCAGCCTAGTTCAGTTTAACTTTCTCTAAGCTGTACTCTATGCTGAGACTGGTTGTGGGGACACAGAGAAGAATGAAACACTGAACCTGGCTCACAGGGCTCAAAATCTGATAGGAGAGACATATAAGTAAACAGAGATTGACAGTGTAGTAAGTGCTATAAATTGGGAAGCACAAGGATTATTGGGAACATGAAAGAGGTTTTGTGCCTTCTTTTAAACAAACTCTTATACAATATATATACTCATACACAAATATAATATTCATTCCTCTTTCCTCCTTTTCATTCACTGCACATATAATTTATTAACCATATGCCCTAGACCAAAGTGGGTGGCAGTGGAGTTGGAGAGAAGTTTCTTTTTTTTTTTTAAAGATTTTATTTATTTATTTGACACAGAGAGAGAAAGCACAAGTAGGCAGAGAGGCAGGCAGAGAGAGAGGGAGAAGCAGGCTCTCCACTGAGCAGGGAGCCAGACGTGGGGCTCGATCCCAGGACCCAGGGATCATGACCTGAGCCGAAGGCAGCCGCTTAACCGACTGAGACACCCAGGCGCCCCAAGAGAGAAATTTCAATAACAGCAAGAAGTAGAATTTATTAGACTCAGTGACCAATTGTCCATGACAGAAACACGAGAGTTAAGGATGACTCCTCTGCCTTTCACAAAGCCAGGAAATAGGTATCTTTTTGGCCTCATTTCCCTCCATTTTATTGAGGTATAAGTGACAAGTAAAAGGCCTGATTTTTTTTTTAAAGTTTATTTATTTATTTATTTAGTAATCTCTACACCCAACACGGCGCTTAAACTCAGGACACTGAGATCAAGAGTCGCATGCTTCTCTAACTGAGCCGGCCAGGTGCTCCAAGGCCTCAATTTTTAAGAACAAATTTTAAAGGCAAAGAAAATTTTGATCGGGGTGCTACAGCTTAAACTCACGTGAAGAAACTATTCTTAGAATACTGGCTTTCTACAGAATGTATATGGCATAAAAATGAAAATGGAAAGGTCTACCAGATTGGGAATAAAGAGGTATTTTAGAGTCACTGCATAGTTGTGGAAATCAATGCAAAATTGAGAGTGCGGTAACCAAATCAACTGACAGCAGGTAAAAGATTAAAATGAAAAAGATTTATAGTAGAGGAGAGGAAAACAGATGTGATATTTCAGGAGCAGAGAGCAAACTGGGTAGGAAGAGTTGAATGATGGAATGAAATTATAGATGAAATTATTTACAGTAGACTACTATGATCAGGAAGTGGTAGTGATGATAAAGATAGTCTCTCTCAGCAACATATTTGAATAGAAGGAGAGAAAGTGTGAAGCAAGAGGAAACTGGTCTTGGGAACAAATGAATCATCTTCATGTAGTAGCTACACCCTGGGTAGCATGATTATGCATAAACAAATGCAGATTTCCTGTGGTGGTAGTGAACCAGGCTTTGAAAGCACTGCTAATGTTGGGCTGCCAAACTAATCTAAATGAAAGGGCCCATTTCTCTAGATTGAAAATTTTTAGTAACTTACTCTTATAGCATTTTCTAAATATTGCAAAAAGGACTGTTAGGGCATCAGATGGGAGACTGAAAGAATCTCAGGGTCTACTTCCACTTCCAGCTTTCCCCTAGGTTGGATGTATTTCACATGTAAAATGGTGGTAGTAGAGTACTTAATTCATGGAGTTGTTATAAGGATGAATCATAGTTTCTCTGAACCCCAGTTTCTCTTGTTATAAAAAGGGGATAGTGATTTTTTTTTTTTTTTTTTTGGTAATGTGACTCAGAAGTAGGTGGTGAAGGCACAGTCCGGATTGTATAGGAACAGGAACAGCTTACTGATTGGAAGAGAGCTGTAAGGTTATATTTTCTCTAAGGTGGCTGCTAAATTATTATTTGAAAGTTTCCAGAGACCTTATATAATTTTCTTGTTAAGATTTATTATTATTAGGGGCGCCTGGGTGGCTCAGTCGTTAAGTGTCTGCCTTTGGCTCAGGTCATGATCCCAGGGTTCTGGGATCAAGCCTCCCATCTGGCTACCTGCTCAGCGGGGAGTCTGCTTCTCCCTCTCCGCCCCCACCCCCGCTTGTGTTCCCTCTCTCGCTGTGTCTCTCTCCGTCAAATAAATAAATAAAATCTTAAAAAAATAATAAATAAAGATTTATTATTATTAGGACATAACCCAAGGTAAGGTGAGATTGCCTTGTAATTTTTATGTACAGAAAAATATACTAGCTTTATGCTAAAATCTGCTATGCAATAGAATATTATAGCATCCATTGTATTAAGCTCTATTTTTCCTCAGTGGAGGGATGTTATATAAATCCATTAGTGAAATTTAGGAAAACTTTACCCAGACCAGGCATGACAAAGAACAATGCACCATCTTCCCCCCCTCCCTTTTTGGTGCACTCATCTTTTGATAGGGATATATTTACACACAGAGATTGAGAAAGAACAAAAACAGATGGGAACAATCTTGAATCTAAGAAAGAGGGAGAGGGTGTTTTGGAACCAACAATAATTGGAACTAACATTGACTATCTTCTCTGGGCCAGTTCCTTCACATAAATCATTTCCAATTTTCACAACAACCAGCAAGGCAGGGATTAGAAAACCCAGGTTCAGAAATATTATATAACTTGCCCAGGGTCATAAAGCTAAACATGACAGAGCTGGAATTGATAATATCAGGAAGAGTCAGCCACCAAAGTCCCTGCTCATTCTACTATAGCACTCTATGATAAAATAATGTACTGTTACTTGGGAAATTGGGTCCAGAGGATTTGGAGAATTTCTTGCCCTATTTCCCTTCTGACGGTCTTTTTGTTTCTATTTCTTTTGGTTCTGATGTTTGCACTCTAGAGCTTGAATGGGATCGAATACGGGGTATCTGTAAACCATTGCACAGCCCCTGCTATGTAACGATTTCCTTCCTTTAGAGACTTACCTGGGATTTGACAGGGGTTGGGATGAAAGAGGTAGAGGTGGGGGAAGGGTAAATTAGAAAAGATGGGTGTTTTTTTCTTACCTTTAAGTTGTTTATGAATTTCAGGACAACCCGTTGGCTATTTTCTTGCTCAGCATATATATATGTATATATATATATATATATTTTTTTTTTCCCCTCTAATTTTGGGGCAGTTTGGGATTAAGGATTTGGTATCTGTAGGAAATTTCTAGATCCAAAAAAAGTTAAGGTCAAAGACAATTCATCTGTTTTGGGAGAGGATTTTGTGTGTGTGTATGGAAAAACTGCTAGTTCTGGGTCACTCTTCTTACACCCAGACACACTGAAGGGCTAGAAGGGATCCTTCTCGAATCATGAGAGATGAAAACGAGCAGATTCCCTCACCTCCTGCTCTCAGGTGAACGTCCGAGTGACAGAAACGTTCATGTACCTTCTGGAGAGAAGGAAAAGGTGCAAAGGCGCTCACGGCCTGAGGAGTGGGGGGTGGGGCGGACACCCGCCACGGTCGGTGGGGATCGAGGGGCTTCCGCCTCCCGGGAGGCATTGTCGGGGGCGGGCCGAGGGCAGCGCGGCTAGCGCCGGGCCCCCGCCATCCCCAGGCCACGCTCCCCCGCGTTCCCTGCGGCTCGTGCCCGGGCGGCCGCCGCAGTCCCGGCGCCGTAGCCGGGCGTGGGGTCCAGGGGGCGCTGTGGCCCAGCGGCGCCGGCGGCAGGAGCGGCCACGGCGACGCTGGAGGCTTCGCGGAGGATCCCCGCCTGCAGCACCTCGGTTGTCCCGCCGCAGCCTTGCGCCCCGGCCTGGTTCAGCGGCGCTCCTCCGGGAACCGCGTGGCTGCGGCGGCCCGTGAGCCCGATGAGGCTCGGCGGGCGCTGGGCCTCAGTAGCAGCGGCGACCACAACCCCTTCAAGAGCGGGAGGCTTCGCGGCGGCGCCTGGGGCCGCGCCGGTGCCCTCCGGAGGAGACTGTCGACTCAGGGACGACCCCCTCGGCCATGCTGTGGCGGCGGCGGCCGCTGTTCGAGGTGCGTGTGGCGCCGCGCGGTCCCGGGCTCTCTGGCCTTCCGCCGCGGGGAAGGGCCCTGGCAGCAGCCCTCGGGCCGGGCGGACGGGGCGTCCTGCTGCTGCGGCCGCCTCCCCCACCCCGCGGCTCTGGGCCCTCACCCCTTCTTCTCCGCGTCCCCCGGGAGGCGGGAGGCGCGTGGGGGGCGACTAGGCCCCGCGCCGCCGGGAAGCCCTCGCCCTGGCCTTGGTTCCGGCGCGGCCGGGTGTGTGGAGCGGGGGTGTTGGCGGGGGCACTGGCACCCTTCAGGTTGGCCCCGGGCCCGGGCCGAGCGCAGCCTCTTATCCCGGGCCCGGCACGTACATCCTAGAGGGAGGCAGAGGACGCCTGTTTGCAAACAGCGTAGGCTTTTCCGCGCCCCATACCGAGTCCCGCAAAGTCCCGGGGGGAGGGTCGGGAGGGCTGGTGAGAATTGGAGTGCGGAAAGTGCGGGGCCCTGAGAGCCCCCAGTACTCCCGAGTGTCCTTCACCGATCTGACTGCGTTGAAAACAACCGTTTGCGTTTTATTTGAGCTGAAATTTCATCACCTGCCAGTGGCTCATCCCCGCCGCTTTCTATTACATTATATTTTGCCTCTGAGAGTGGTCTGGCTTGGAGAAAGCCCCATTCTATCTTTGCGCCAAGTTTCCTACATAAATACAATTATAAAAAATATATATATATTTTTACAATGGTCTTTCCCCCTTCTCCCTAATAAGAGAGTGTAAATATTTTAATGCCTCAGTTCTTGGTACAAAAATGTTCCACCTAAATAGATCCACAGAACGGATGACAAGAGGATTTTAAAAAGTCGTGCTAACTATTCTAATAACATACCTGATGGAAATGGGACATGGTCTGAATTTTGGAGGTTAAGTGATATGTTCTGGTATTAATGTGGAAAAAAGGGGATGATTACAGTTGGATACCTTAAGTCAGGTGTTTGGGTGTTTATGGTTTATGATAAATGTGGTTACAGGTTATTCTTGTTTTCCTATTATGTATGTGAAGGTTGTAGGATTAATAAGTACTTCTAAAACTTATAATCGTGAATAAAATAAATATGCTTACTGTAGAAAATTTGAAACAGAAAGGTACTGTGTCAATTCAATAAATATTTAATAGTGAGGGAAAAGTCACCCATAATTTTATAATTAGTACTTTTTTTTTTTTTTTTAATTTGACAGAGAGAGAGACAGCTAGAGAGGGAACACAAGCAGGGGGAGTGGGAGAGGGGCCGAGCAGGGAGCCCGATGCATGGCTCGATCCCAGGACTCTGGGATCATGACCCAAGCCGAAGGCAGGCGCTTAACGACTGAGCCACCCAGGCGCCCCTATAATTAGTACATTTTGATGGTCATTTAAAGTTTTAAATGGGCTTGCACTATTGGTGATTTAAAAATTATTGATTTATGATTACTTTATTAATCAAATTATTATGATTTAATTATTATTTCTATTAGGTTCAGAGTTCAACTGTTCCCTTTTACTGTTTAACACCCAGTCATTTGTGTAAGACTTATAAAAATGTTGTACTAAATTACATTGTGGTCATAGTTGAATTCATCAACTTAAACAGAGTAACATTGGGTAACTACCTAAAAGACCTCTGACTTGAGAGCTCATGAGTTCTAGGGAGGTTTGGTGTAGTAAACATTTTTGAGGACCTATCCTGTTAGATGGAGTAGCCTTGGATTGTTTTTGTAAGATTTTGCTTAAATATTTATAACTGTAAAAAACTGGCTTGATTAAAAAAAAATTGGGGAGATTAAGTTTCAGAAGCCTAGTTCAGTTCTTAATGTGTCTCTGAAGACTACCCTCATTAGCATCAGCTGAGAGTGCTTGTTAAAATTTGCAGATTCCTGGTGCCTTGAATCAGAATTTCTAGCGATAATGGTGCCCCAAGGATCTTTATTTTTATCAAGCTTCCTGATTCTTAGTCCTACTAAAGTTTGAGAATCACCATCTAATAAGTTAAAAGTTAACTAACCTTGGGGCGCCTGGGTGGCTCAGTTGGTTAAGCGACTGCCTTCGGCTCAGGTCATGATCCTGGAGTCCCAGGATCGAGTCCCAGGATCGAGTCCCTCATCTGGCTCCCTGCTCAGCAGGGAGTCTGCTTCTCCCTCTGACCCTCCCCCCTCTCATGTGCTCTCTCTCTCCTCTCATCCTCTCTCTCAAATAAATAAATTTAAAAAAATCTTAAAAAAAAAAAGTTAACTAACCTTGTCAAGCCTAATGACAGTATCTGTTTTCTAGCAAAGCTATCAATCTTAAGTGGCAATACAGTCATTTCTCATAGCAACAGATAATGGTGTTTACAATCTTAGAAAGAAAATTGAATCAGCTATCCCTTGAAATACCCTTTAACATATATTGAGAGCCTTTTCTGGTAGCTGTGGTATTATAGAAGGATACCTGGCCACTTATCTTGCACTTAATCTCTCCTTGGACTTTGAAGTCATTGTCTATAAAAATGTAGATAGATATTATACTTGCCTTGCAAGGCTTTTAGGGTGAAGTCATCTGAACCGGTTTTGTAATTTGTAGAAGATCTTTATAAAATTTTAGCTATTAAGTGTCAGGTCCTGTCTTTGGTGTTCTAGGAAACACAAAAATGAACAGTGGTCTCTGCTAGCAACTAGCCAACTGTGGAAGCAGAACATGTTTAACTCTTAAAAAGCAGCGTCAGACAAGAGTTGGTAATTGAGTTGAATATGCTGGATCTCTCTTTAAGGCTTCTAATATTTAATCCAATAGCTTACCTTTTAAGAATATTAGTAATTTTTATATGTGGTCATTCCCTTATCTTCCAATTCCTGATTCAGTGTTTTATTCTGTAAGGAGGAAGTTGTATATGTTGCTTGGTAAGCAATAGTTGCTTAGACAATAGACAAAATGAATGAAGATGATCCCATTTCTACCAGTGTTCATCCCATTCAGTAAACTTTTATTTGGCACCTGTTATGTGCTGGCCACAGACGAGTTGCAAGGCACAAATCTTGTTTAAAAGATAATTGCCTGGATTTTAACTTAAATTCTTATGTTCCTAAAGGATGGTGTGTGTGTGTGTGGTGTTCTATGGTTGTTAACTGCATGATGTGCAGAGTATGGAGTCAGATGTGGGCAGGAATCCTTATTACAACTTTTAGAACAATGCGACATTTAGATCCTGAGTTGCTTCTTATGTAGTAATAATTGGAGTAATAGTTCCCATCACAGAGAAGTAGAACTGGTTCCATGAGATAAAAAATAATAAAAAGCAATTAGCTCAGGATCTGTCTCTTAGAAGGTGCCCAATAGATGTTCACATCCATTCCTTCTTTTGGGAAAAACAAAAACAAAAATTAAGGTTTAGAATTTCTATGTGACTTAAAACATGGTAGCTTTAATTTTTTTAGACACTGAATCTACTTTTAGAATTCTTAAAAATTTTTTTATAGAAAACAATTTTGATCGTGGTTATACATATTTCCCATTTCATTTTTACTGAATAAATGAGCTATTCTCTATGTATAGGGTACACTAATTACATTGTTGGAGTTTTATTCATTTTCCATTACTCATTTTCAGACTTTACATGGTTTTTTATTTTACTTGGGTGTACCTGACTTGTGTTATATAGAGCAACATTCTTAGTGTATAATAATCAACAAAAGAAAGTAGATGCAGTTATTGAATAAAAATAGTTCATATACTTAGTTTTCAAAAACAGATCAATTTATTAAACTTACATTATTTAAAAATTGAAGGGTTTTCAAAACAGACTTTTCCTTACAAACTATAGTAGATTAGATCTAGATTTTTATAGCTGTCAGATATGGGATTCAGTCTTATACCCTGGAGGACCCTGGACAAATTTCCTATCCCCTTTATGCCTCAATTATTATTCTGTAAAATGAAGCTTTAATAACTCATCTTATAGGATTATTGTGATGATTAAATGATATAATGTGTAAGTCAGAGCTGCAATTCAGTCCCGTGAGTCCTGGTAAATCATCGTTACCCTGAAAGTGGAAAATATACTTCTTGTTTACTTCTGTTTGAAAGAACTTGAAAGATCATTATTAATACAGTTTACAACTAGGAAATAAAATCAGTATGATTAATTTTGAACTATTAGAGATTGCTAAATTAAGGAGAAACCAAGGTATCAGTAGAGTTAGTATTTTAATGGTGTAGTTAGTGGAAGGCTTTATGCTTTATAAATAAATGTTATTTAATTAAAACAATTCAAAATGCTATTTATAAAATATTTCCTATTTTACAGATTAAGTGGTACTTAAAATTCTTTTAATTATTATAAGTAGCCCATTTATAAAACTGAACTGTTGGAAAAATGAGAACAGTTATAATGTTTTATACTTACAAAATATTTCTTGACAGCCTTTACTAAAATAAGGTAAAGATGAGGAAATCTCTGTGGACACATTGAAATCAAGAAAAAGTTACTGGGTTCATATTAGGCAAGGGAAAAGGAGAACTTAATGTGTGTTGATGGGTATCTTGAGGCATTTGGGATTTTATATTAGAGAACTATTTATAAAAATGTTAATTTTTTCCTATAAATTATCTTTTAGTTGAAAATCCTTACATTTGTCTAATTAAGCTTAAAAAATGCTTTTGTGGCTCTAGGCTTTGGACTATAATAGTTTAGTTGATAATTCTATGGTGATTTATCTTTTTTCTGATTGTTTATGATAATGTATCCTTAAGGATATGTGACTTAATATCTATGATGGTAGTTCTTTTGCATTTTTTAAAATACAGAAGTAGTAAGTCCATGCCCTAGGTTTTCAAGATTAATTAAGCTTAAATGAAAATTTAGTATCTTTTGAGGGAAGGAGTCTTAGGAAATAAGACCTAAGGAAATGGTAAAATGAGTCTAGAATTTTTCATTAATTAGGAAAAGTGAGGTATATTCAGTCCTGGGTTCTCCTGGCTATTTGAAATAATATTTACTTTAGAGAAATAGTATTAACTTTAAGATGTGAAGTTAAGAACACATGTATTTCAGCTAAATTTAAAATATTACGTAAGGCTCTTTATTTTTATTTTATTTATTTTTATTTTTTTTATTTTTTTAAAGATTTTATTTATTTATTTGAGACAGAGAGAATGAAAGAGAGAGAGAGAGAGAGAGCACATGAGAGGGGGGAGGGTCAGAGGGCGAAGCAGACTCCCTGCTCAGCAGGGAGCCGGATGTGGGACTCGATCCAGGGACTCCAGGATCATGACCCAAGCCGAAGGCAGTCGCTTAACCAACTGAGCCACTCAGGCGCCCTAGGCTCTTTTTTTTTAAATAACAGCTTTATTGAGATATAGTTCAGATACCATACAGTTAATCGATTTAAAGTGTACAGTTCAATGCTATTAGGATACTCAGAATTATGCAGATATCACCACCATCAAATTTTAGACATTTTCATCACTCCAAAAAGAAATCCACTTCCTGTTTTCCTCCCAATCTACCCAGCCCTAGGCAACCACTAATGCGCTTTCTGCCTATATGGATTTACCTATCAGTTCTGGACATTTCATATAAATGGAATCATAGGATATGTGACTGGTTTCTTTCTTTTAACATAATGTTTTCAGGGTTTGTCCATGTTGTACCATGTATTAGCACTTCATTTCTTTATACTGCCGAATGATATTCCATTATATGGATATACCAGATTTTATTTATCCCTTTGTCAGTTTGGGTTATTTTTTTCTTTTTGGCTGTTATGAATAATATTGCTATGAGCATTTAATGTGCAAATGTTTTCCTTTCTTTTGGGTACATACCTAGTTGCCAGGGTCAAAAGGTAACTCTTTGTTCAAATCTTTTCAAGGACCAGCACCATTTTACATTCCCACCAGCAGTGTAAGAGGGTTCCAGTTTCTGCACATCCTCACCAACCCTTGTTACTGTCTTTTTGATTAGAGCCATCCTAGTGGGTGTGAAGTTGTAAGTTAAGCCTCTATTTGAGGATTATAACTTCCATTTACAGTCATTAGGTAAATTGTTGAAGCTTTTACTTGCAGATAAATTGCCAGATTCTTTGATAATATGGAGTCTTTTTTACCTTGAGGATAAAAGCTGTGAACTTTCCAGTTTCCTGTTTAGTAAACAGTGAACTCGACAGAACTAGTTAACCGCTTTGGGTGGTAATGGGGATAGTGGTATGGGGATTTCCAACTGAAAGACTGTCTTCTAAGAATATTTCTTAACAAAAGGCAATTGTAAACATTAGGTTTAGTTTTCCTTTAATTGCTAAAAATTTCTAAAAAGATAGAGTCCAATGCATGTTTACCCATTTACATTTCTAAGCAGTGAGGTCTGACAGATTTTAAGGATTGCCATTACCTCTCCATGATATGTAATTCTATATAAATACAGTTGAGTCATTGTTCTTTATTCTTTTTACCCCCAAGGATTTTAAGTAATCTCTACACCCAATGTGGGGCTAAGACCTAAAACCCCAAGTTTAAGAGTCATATGCTCCACAGACTGAGCCAGCCAAGTGCCCCTATTCTTTATTATTATACATAGCATAGTCTGCTATTGTTTGTTCCCATTCAAGATATTAAAGCTTTTCTATGAGGTTTTGTAGGACACAGTTTAAAGTCAGCAATAATGACTTGCCAATGTTTCTAAAGTTTTTTTCAAACTAGTTAGGAAATACTGCAAGGAACTATTGTTTGAGCAAACAAAGTGCAAGTTTGAACCTTCATTCTACATGCAGTGGATCACCCACAGTATTTTCCCACCTGATTAGGATCACTTTCAGGTCTTTCAACTGAGTGAGCTAAAAGGCTTCACTGATTTGTTATACAGTCTTTTAGTTGTTTTGAATGTCAGTTTCTACAGAAAATTACCAAAAACAATAGTTCTGGAGCCTTTTGAACTAGGATTAACGAAGAGGTATGCATTTCTGTTTGTAATATGGTTCTTTTTTTTTTTAAGTTTTTTTTTTAAAGATTTTATTTTTAAGTAATCTCTACACCCAAGATGGGGCTCAAACTCACAACCCTGAGATCAAGAGTTGCATGCTCTGTGGATTGAGACAGCCAGGTGCCCCTGTAATATGGTTCTTTTCTAACCTCTCATGGTTACAGTTTGGTAGTTTTTCTGCCAGAGTTTATTAAAATGAAAAAGTAAATGGTATATGTTTTTGTTACTATATCTAAGCAGAACATAGCTCTCTCACAATTCTCATTACTAAAATAAAGAGCAAGCAGTTTAAAAGTTTTGTGGAAACATTGTCAGGGTTTATGTAAATTTTAGTCTCCATTTTTCATTTTCAATTGAACAAGAGAAACAACCCTTAAAAAGTAGTTGAAGCAAAACACTGCCAGTTTGAGAAAAACCTTAAGAATACATCGTCTAGACCTTTTTGTGATTCTGGTGATATAACTGCCTGTAGGTGTTTTTGTGTTTTTATTTTATTTATTTGAGAGAGAGAGAGACCACGAACATGAGGGGGGGTTTGGGAGGGTGGGGAGACGGGGCAGAGGGAGAGGGAGAAGCAGACTCCCCTCTGAGCAGGGAGCCAGATACCTGCTGGATCCCAGGACCCTGGGATTATGACCTGAGCCGCCGAAGGCAGACGCTTAACTGACTGAACCACCCAGGCGCCCATATTTTTGTTTTTAATTAGTAGCTGAAGTAAACTATTTTTGAGATTATTGTGAGGTCATTCTTGGAAGGTTCTGCTCAATGTCTAAAAAAGAAGGTGCTATTGGGAGGAAGATGCTATTGCAGCTACAGCTCTGAGCGCCCCGCTCCTGCTCCTGACTCACCACTGTTCACTCGCTCTCACCAAGGAACAAGTTGGTCAGGAAGCTGCACTTCGCCACAGCCATGGCTTTTAATTAGCAATAATCGCGCCTTGGATAAACCTCATTGGCTATGATACTGCCACTGCGCAAGGCTCAGCCATGGCTTTTTTTTTTTTTTTTTTTTTTTTAAAAGATTTTATTTATTTATTTGAGACAGAGAGAATGAGAGGGAGGAGGGTCAGAGGGAGAAGCAGACTCCCTGCTGAGCAGGGAGCCCGATGCGGGACTCGATCCCGGGACTCCAGGATCATGACCTGAGCCGAAGGCAGTCGCTTAACCAACTGAGCCACCCAGGCGCCCCTCAGCCATGGCTTTTAAAGACACCGGGAAGGCACCCGTGGAACCAGAGGTGGTGATTCATCGAATTAGAACTAACCAGCTGCAACCTAAAGTATTTGGAGAAGGTATGTGCTGACTTATCAGAGGTTCAAAGGAAAAGAATCTCAAAGTGAAAGGACCAGTTCTGATGCCCACCAAGACTCTGAGAATCACTACAAGAAAAACTTCCTTGTGGTGAGGGTGCTAAGATTTGGGATTGTTTTCAGATGGGGATCTACAAGTGACTCATTGATTTGCACAGTCCTTGTGAGATTGTTAAACAGATTACTTTCATCAGTATTGAGCCAGGAGTCAGTGTTGAAGTCACTATTGCAGATACTTAAATCAACCTTTTTAATAAATTATCAGTTGTTAAAAATAAATAAAAAGCAAGGTTTAGATTCTTTAATCTGGCACAGCGCTTTATGAGTTGGTTCCAGTATCATCATGCCTCACTTTCTGTTTCTGCATGCCCCACTATCCAGTCCTTTAAACATTCCAGGTTTGGGGTGCCTAGGTGGCTCAGTCCGTTAAGTGCCAGACTCTTGATCTCAGCTCAGGTCCTGATCTCAGGGTCATGAGTTCAAACCCTGCATTGGGCTCCATGCTCAGCGTAGAGGGCCCCCCCCGAAAAGATTCCAGGTTTATGGAGTTTTCCTTGATTTCTTTTACCTTCTGTTACTTATTTGTATAATATAAAAATTTTGACCACTGTATGCTGTCTTTCTGGTAGGTGTTTCACATATGTTATTTCTAATTCTTAAAATGCCCTATAATATTCATAGTGTCATGCACGTTTTATAACTAAGGGAACTGTGCATGGAGATTTTTATTGACTTTCCTAAGCCCACATCCATGATTCAAACCATATGTCTCTGACTACAAAGTCTACACTCTTTTTCATCATGTGAACCTCTCCATGTGTTTTGTATTTGTTTTATCTTAAGATATTCCAGGGGTGTCTGGGTGGCTCAGTTGGTTAAGTGTCCGACTCTTGATTTCAGCTCAGGTCATGATCATAGGGTCCTGAGATCAAGCCCAGAGTTGGGCTCTGTACTCAGCGGGGAGTTTGCTTGGGGTTCTCTCTCTCTCCCTCTGTCCTTCTCCCTCTTAAAAAAAAAAAAATTCCATAGTGCTTTAGGAAGTATCAGGAGAGTTCAACTTCAGTTGGTTGACTTTGGTGGTTTTTGCCTTTAAAGTGTACTACTGGCATGTAGCATTTTGCTTGAGAAAAAAATGTGGCGTGCCTGGGTGGCTCATTCGGCTTGGGGGTCTGACTTGTTTTCACCTCCAGTGGTGATCTTGGGGTCCTGAGATTGAGCCCTGCATGGGATTCTTCCTCTCCCTCTGCCCCTCTTCTCTGCTCTCTCAAAAAAAAAAAAAGTATGTGCATATATTTTGGGAATTTCAGCTTTCATATATGTATTTTTGAAATAGATAAATGACTGCTTTGCTATTACTAGAAAAATATAATAACTGATCTCTGGGCTTCATTTCTATGATCTGAAAATGAGTGGTGGACTAGATGTTAATGCCCCTTTCACATTTAATTTTCCATTCAAATTTCCAAAGAACTGAATGAGAAGATAGATGGCATATGGACAGCTCCAGGCAATGGCGATAGTATCATTAATGGAGAAAAAGAATAGGCGGCAATGGGCCAAGGAAAATAGGAGAATTAAAACAAGGGATTGTAATTTACATAGAAATTTCCCCTGTAATAAGTAAAGAGAATATATTTCTAAATAAAAACACGGAAACTTTGGGAATTAGCCGGATGAGTAGTTTTAACTGATGCCTCTTTCCTCCCTACCTGTTACCCCCATTCTTCTGTCCTTTCTTGTGATAGTGTATATGCGTTTGAGAAAAAAGCATCTAGAGCTGTGTTATATGAAAATAACCAGGTCACCAACAGCACACTTGAAATAAAGCTTTCGTATTGCTCATAAAGTGAGAATTCAGTAATTAAAATGTGAACCCATTATTGTAGATCTTTAGAGATTTATTGATAAAGCAAAGAAGGGCATGTTTTGCATAAAAGATGAAATGCATTTTAGTGACAAAACTTTTATATAGCCTTTCTACCCTTAAGGTATTAGAGATGCTTATTTTTTATTTTATTTTTTTAATATTTATTTATTTGACACAGAAAGAGAGAGAGAGAACAAGCAGGAGGAGCAACAGAGGGAGAGGGAGAAGCAGGCTCCCTATCTGAGCCGGGAGCCCAATGCGGGGCTCGATCCCAGGACTCTGAGATCATGACCTGAGCCAAAGGCAGACGCTTAACTGACTGAGCCACCCAGGCGACCCTAGAGGTGCTTATTTTGACATATAGATAGATAGGTGATGTTTTGGCTAGTTGGAAAATTGTTAACCAGCTAGAAAATTGTCATTCTTTTCCTTATTAACTTCTGGAGACTTTGATCAGTGAATTTTGATTTTGGAACTAAATCATCCTAGGCCGGGAGCAAGGAAGTGTTCTTTAGTCAGATAAGTTTGGGTTTTTCAATTTACTATATCCCTCAGATAGAGATTTATAAATACACTTTACTGTTTTAAAAATTGAGGAGTAGGGCGCCTGAGTGGCTCAGTCGTTAAGCGTCTGCCTTCGGCTCAGGTCATGATCCCAGGGTCCTGGGATCAAGCCCCGCATTGGGCTCCCTGCTCCGCGGGAAAGCCTGCTTCTCCCACTCCCACTCCCCTGCTTGTGTTCCCTCTCTCGCTGTGTCTCTGTCAAATAAATAAATAAAATCTTTAAAAAAAAAATTGAAGAGTAAAAGTAAAGAAACTGGTTTAACTTTGTTCAGCAGTATACTACCCAGTTTATTGGCTAGGTAACCCTTTTTCCTTTTTTTTTTTTTTTAAAGATTTTATTTATTTATTTGACAGAAATAGCGAGAGCAGGAACACAAGCAGCGGGAGTGGGAGAGGGAGAAGCAGGCTTCCCGCCGAGCAGAGAGCCCAATGTGGGACTCGATCCCAGGACCCTGGGATCATGACCTGAGCTGAAGGCAGATGCTTTAACGAGTGAGCCACCCAGGCGCCCAGGGAACCCTTTTTCCACATAATGCTTAGCAGTACATCTTTTACTGATTTAGGTGAACTTTCATCTGTTTTATAAAGTTTCTCACAATATCCATGACTATTTCAACCCTCAGGTGATAGGCCCTGATTACTTCCTGAAGCACCTCTTCTGTTGTTCGTTACTGATAATTATTAGAAAAAATTATTTTATATTTAGGTAAGTGCTGTTTTTCTGTAATATCTATCCTTTTGTTTTGCTTCCTAAAATTATGTAAAATAAATACTCTCATCTTAGTATCTTGAGATGCCTTGGCTAGCATAGTGATTAAAATCTCAGGCTTTGGAATCAGACTGCCTGGGTTCAAATTTTAGTTCTGCTTTTACTGTGTGATCTTGGGTGAGTTAGTTAACTTCTCTGTGCCCCGGTTTTCTCATCTGTGAGATGGGAATAGCAGTAATACCTTAGTTAAATGAAATGATTCATAAAAGAGCTAATTACGTAATATGTTGGTTTGGTCCCTTGGGAAGCAGATATTGAGATGCAATTAATGCAAGAGATTTTATGGGGAGTAGATAATGCAGTGAAAGGAAAGGGAGTCCAAGCTGAACTGACCTACAAGAGCCTCAATCTGTGATACAGATTAAAACAACAACAACCACAACAAAACTCAGCCAATCCAACAGGGAGCTCCAGAGCAAAAATCACCTGTTAGAGGAGTTCTGCAGTGGGGAGAAATGGCCAGGTTCTAGTATACCCATCATGTTTAGTCACTGGCTAGGAGCTGCCCCAGAAGAGTCTGGCCTCAACTGGAAAACCAAGATGAGCAGCTGAAGGCTGTTAGCTGTCTCCTTGCACCTAAATGCAAATTCTTCTTTTATTTTATTTTATTATTTTTTTAAGATTTTATTTATTTATTTGACACACAGAGAGAAAGCACAAGTAGGCAGAGAGGCAGGCAGAGAGAGAGGCAGAAGCAGGCTCTCCACTGAGCAGGGAGCCCGATGCGGGACTCGATCCCGGGACTCCAGGATCATGACCTGAGCCGAAGGCAGTCACCCAACCAACTGAGCCACCCAGGCGCCCTATTTTTTTTTTTTTTTATAAATGCAGGGCTTGAACTCATGACCCTGAGATCAAGACCTGAGCTGAGATCAAGCGTTGGACGCTTAACCAGCTGAGCTACCCAGATGCCCCTCTTCTTTTTTTTTAATGCAGATTCTTTCTTTCTTTCTTTTTTTTTTTTTAAAAATTTTATTTTTTTTAATTTATTTGACAGAGAGAGAGAGATAGCGAGAGCAGGAACACAAGCAGGGGGAGTGGGAGAGGGAGAAGCAGGCTTCCCGCCGAACAGGGAGCCCGATGTGGGACTCAATCCCAGGACCCTGGGATCATGACCTGAGCCGAAGGCAGATGCTTAACGACTGAGCCACCCAGGCGCCCTAATGCAGATTCTTTCTTGAAGGGAGAGCCAAGTAATTGCCACAGTCCATTTCTCATGTTGCTGGATCTAGGTCTCCAAACATTTTCTGAAAACCGTTCTTGCAGGGTTCCATGGACTTCTCTCTCTCTCTCATTTTAATATTTTATTTTTAAAGTAATCTCTATACCCACGTGGGGCTCGAACTCATAGCTCTGAGATCAAGAGTCTCGTGCCCCACGCAATGAGCCAGCCAGGAGCCCTGGACTTCCCTTCTTGATGGGAAACTTCAAAGAAATGGGTTAGTGAGACAGGCTTCAGCCCCCATCTGTGTAGCTGGTCTCAGGGCTACAGTGGTTCTCATTGTCTCCTTCACTATTCAGTCTAAATTCTCCTAGCCATTAGCTATCATTTCTGTTGGTCTGGGTGGTTTACCTAGTAATACCCACCCCTCATTTTTGAGGTATCTGAGAACCATACTCTTCTCAGGCTGGAGTGGTTGCATTTGTCCACTCACAGTCACAATTGGGCAAGGAAGTATCAAATAGTATCCAGATGGATCATCTGAGTTCCACATATATTTTGTTGCTCCTATTAATGTAACAGCAGACCTACTTCCTTCTGAGGATGAGGGTTAATTTACTCTGCCATGATGGTGATTCCTCTTCTTGCCTCTTGGTCCAGGGACAGTCCCAAATGCACTGGCTACAGCTATAACTTATAGCTCAGTATGATCCTTGACATGTCTCCTGGCAAAAGCATGCCCAGGATCTTTAACTCTGAAGCCCAGCATTGTACATATGGAAAGCACCAAGTCCTCCAGTGGATCATTGGGAATGATGGTAAGTGGAGGCCATTTCTGCTTCTGCCTTGGTTCTCAGACCTGTGTGTTTGTCCTACTGGGAACATAGCTCTGAATCAGTGCATATACAGTATCCTAGAGGATAGCACACCATTCTTGTCTCTGATCTGGTATATCAGCTGTGTCTTCAGTAAGCCATTTCGATACTCTATTAAGGCTGGATGCTTTTGTATGCTGCTGTTATGTGATAAGACCACTGGAACCCATGGTTATGGGCCCACTGCCACAATTCCTTCAGTTGTGAAGTGGTTCCCTTGGTTGGATGCTATGTTATATGGGATTCTATGTCTGTGGATCAGGTACTCTGTAAGGCCTTTGCTAGTGGTATGGCTGGGGCTCTGTGGACAGGAAAGGAAAACCCGTACCTGGAATAAGTATTTATTGAATACCTGTGGTGATCAACTGCTGGCCTTTTCAAGATGGATGGAATATGATGTTGTAACTGGTTGGTCAGCTTGAGGCATAGTGCTATACTGGGGGCTCAGTGTTGGTCTCTGTTACTCGCAGATTGGATGTTCAGAGGGGGTGGTAGCCTGATTGGGGCTTGCTAAGTGGGAGTCCATGCCTCCTTCTTTGCTTCTATTTTGGTTTCTGCCACACTGGCTACTTTATTCATGTCCCCATCATGCCAGTTCTGGGGTGGCTCATGTCAACTCTCTGAGTCATTTTGTTCACTTAGTTATTCAATGTCTCTTCTACATTGGATGCTTCTTGGGGGGCATTAACATATGAAAAGAATTTTCACGCTTTATGCACTATTACACATTCCCATATGTTTATTCATTTGCCTCCACTCATGCCTTCTTATAATAATTGTATAGTTTTTTTCCTTAAAGGCCCCGACCAGTTAGCTAGTCCATTTGCAATTGCCCATGAGTCTGTATATATTCTCATCTCTGGCCACTTTTTTTTTTACACAAAGTTCATGACCAGATGCATCATTTGAAGCTCTATCCTTAGGAAGATTTTCCCTTTCCACTGTCAAGGTCAGCCCTAAGTGTGGCTATAATGAAGTTGTTTCTTTTTTCAGCTTGCATTCACATACTGAGTCATTTATAAGCCATTTATAAGCCAGGCTTTGGCTTTTATCTCTTCCTCAAGGTGGTCATATAGGATCCCCCAAACAGCTATAGATGTGAACTGAGGAATGGGTGCTGGAACAATTGTGGTAGGCGTTAGGGAACTCTTGGTTGCCTACTTACGCAGCTTACTTGGGCCCTTTCATTCTGCTTGGGTTTGATTTTTTTTTTTTTTGAGATTTATTATTTTTTTTAAGAGAGAGCACGAGCACACGAGCAGAGGGAAGGGCAGAGGGAGAGGGAGAAAGAACCCCAAGCAGACTCCCTGCTGAGTGCAGAACCCCATGAAGGGCTAGATCTCATGACCCCAAGATCATGACCTGAGTCAAAACCAAGAGTCGGATGCTCAACCTACTGTACCACCCAGGTTCCCCACTTGGGTTTGATTTTCGATGTACCATTTCCATCTCATAATGGATTGTTTCTGAGCTCACTTGACTTTCTAACTTGGAGATTCCTGTTGAACCCAGCTCATTATGAGCAGTTGTGGACATGCAGTGCCCAACGGTCAAGTAATTTCTTTTCAGAGCCCAGTAGCACACCAGGAGCTTTTTTGTAATAGCATGATTGTCTTGCAGATCTCCAGGTGCCTGCATTGTGATTCTTCCACTTAGGCTTGCTATAAACTCTCTACTGTATCTTTTCCCAACATTTAGATCTCCAACAGGTTAGGGACTGCTTGCACTACAACCTGGACTTGCTGTAGAGTTGTTTCCCCTACTCAAAGCTGGCAGTGAGCCTTTCATATCACTCAGTACATGGGTTACAGCAATATTCCTATGTTTAGAATGTGTTGCCTCTAACATCTGAAGAAGCCTACCAGATGTTGTGGTTCCATTTTTGTAGTGGGAGATGCAGGATACAGCAGTTTGTCTTTTGCTTTGGAGGGAATGGGTTGGCATGACTGTGACCTCCTGAATTCCTAAAACTTCACTGAAATGACATGTCCTCAGATACTTGTAGTTTTTCTCCTGCCCTTTGGAGCACATGTATATCTTACCATGTACTTCAGCATGCTAGCCATCTCTTGTTCATCTTGCACGATCAGCATGATTAAATGGATCAGTGTGCTGTTTTGAATCTAGTTCTCTTCAGACTTTATTATGACAGAATAGGAGAATTAATGTAGCCCTGAAGAAAAACCATGAATGTATACGATTGTTTATTCCATGTGAAAGGAACTGTTTCTGATTGGTATAGAAAAGAACTCATTTGCCAGATCAGTAGCTAAATGCCATACACCTGAGGCTATATATATTTATCAGGTGTAGCAAACATAATACATCTGGTAGGGGCAGCTGTGGTCATGGCTACTACTTGGTTGAGCTTGTGGTAGTCTCTAATCATTCTCCACGATACAGCTGGTTCCTGCAGAGGCAATAAAGAAACATGAAAGGGACCACTACCCCTGCATCTTTGAGATCCTAAGGGTGGCACTAATCTCTGCCATTCCTCTTACCTTCACCCCCTATACAGTACTGTTTTTGATTTGCCATTTTGGCCAAGGGGTGGGGAAACATTTAGATATTTGCAGGTTTCACTTGGCTTTTTCCCCTATGATAGTTATTACTCCAGAGGCCAAGGACTCAGGGTAGGGATTAACCCAACTTCTAAGGATGCCAATCTTGTTATATTCAGGGCCTGGGAAAATGACTGCTAGGTGGGTCTGTAGACCAGTGGACCCCACTATAGTAGCTGGAGTTTGCTTAGTTCCTGTATTCTTTTTCCTATAATAGGGCAATAATGATGTTCCAGGTGTCTAGATATCAACATCAACTCAGACTCTGTGACCAATAGTTCTTTAAATGTCTGGGTATTTTCCTTTTCCCACTGTATAGTCACTGGAGTAAATAGCCGTAGATGTCATTGGAGAAGGACTTGGGGGTAATCATTTAAATATATATTTGTATATATTTAACATATATATATGTTGCAGGGTCTTTGCTCTTGGGGAACCAGCCATCTCTTTAAGCTGGTGGGTCTGGATCTGAAAACTAGATCAGGTCTAGGAATTAGGCAAGGGATAGTAGTTTTTTTAATTAAGGGCACCACCCTTAGCCTTGTGCTTATACATTCTTGCCTTATTTTGATTGTATATATTAAGCAGCACTGTTGACTGCCTGTTTTGCTGTAATGACACCGTGTTCTGTTAACTATCTCCACAGCGCCCTGTGGGTCAAAGTTTATTGGCTATTTCCCATCTTGCCAGTTATGATGATAACTGTGGTCCACTGGCTTCTGGTTTTAAGTGCCATCACCTGGTTTCTGTTGCTTCAGCGCATCATTATCCCTATTGCTATCAATGAGCCAAACTCCGACAGCCTGTATTTTTTTATTTTTATTTTTTATTAACATATAATGTATTATTTGTTTCAGGGGTACAGGTCTGTGATTCATCAGTCTTACACAATTCACAGCGCTCACCATAGTACATACCCTCTCCAATGTCCATCACTCAGCCATCCCATCCCTCCCACCCCCTTCCACTCCAGCAACCCTCAGTTTGTTTCCTGAGATTAAGAGTCTCTCATGGTTTTTCTCCCTCTCTGGTTTCATCTTGTTTCATTTTTCCCTCCCTTCCCCTATGATCCTCTGCCTTGTTTCTCAAATTCCTCCAACACATCTGAGATCATATGATACTTGTCTTTCTCTGATTGACTTATTTCACTTAGCATAATACCCTCTAGTTCATCCACGTTGTTGCAAATGGCAAGATTTCATTTTTTTGATGACTGCATAATATTCCAGTGTGTGTGTGTGTGTGTGTGTGTGTGTGTGTGTATACACACCACATCTTTATCCATTCATCTGTTGATGGACATCTCAGCTCTTTCCATAGTTTGGCTGTTGTGGACATTGCTGCTGTAAACATTGGGGTCCACGTGCCCCTTCAGATCACTACATTTGTATCTTTGGGGTAAATACCCAGTAGTGCAATTGCTGGGTCATAGGCTAGCTCTATTTTCAACTTTTTGAGGAACCTCCATACCGTTTTTCAGAGTGACAACCTGTATTTTAGAAGAGAGTGACCACTTCTTAGTGATGCTGGTGTCCCTCTCACCAGTATATTCCTGATGGCCTTGGTGAATGGTGTGTCTTATGCACCCTTTTATGGTACATAATCCTCTGGTGGGTCTTCTGACCTCACAAAATATGTTCACTCTAGCATACCCACTTTCCTGAGCCCTTTAATCCCATGTTCTACCCTCTGCTGTGTCAATTCAGGTTTTTCCCCTTTTTTTTTTTTTTTTTGAGTAGGCTCCATGCCCAGCATGGAGCTCAACGCTGGGCTTGAACTCATGACCCTGAGATCAAGACCTGAGCTGAGACTGAGTCAGATACTTAACCAGCTGAGCCACCTAGGCACTACAATTCAGGCATTTCAGTTTCATTCAGTGTGGGCCATTTTTTTTCAGGTTTCTAGGAGTCACTGTAGCAGCAAGTTTATACCAGACCCTGGGTTCTTGACACAGTGGGGAACTCCATATTCTGAAATGGTGTCCTCACCCCCAGTCAAGCTCTACCTTATAAGTCTAATATTCTGACCTCCTTGACTAAGTTCCCTCAAAATCTAGCACTGTGAGTATTCCCCCTGATTCTGCTGGTATATGTTGGTGAATATTTGCAGCAGCTTTGGGCTGTTATCTTTTTTCTTCCTTATTAGGCCCAAGATATCCTTGGCAGGATTTACATTAGTTATTATCATGGCAACCAGGAGTGTAGGTGGGGTGTCCCTCCTGAGGGGAGCCTTTTATTGCTTGTAGGTGAGAGGCCTCTGAAGTGTGTTTCTATACAGTGGGAAGTGCCAGTGTCATCCCTGCAGACTCTCAGGGTTTAGAGCAGTCTGGAGAATCAAAATCTTTGGGGGCAACCATTTTAGATGTCCCTCTCCCATCTATCATGCTTCCATGTCTTCCAATCCAGGACCAGACCTTGACATAACAAACCTGTCCTGGCTGAGCATTCAGTCATTTTTGAAGCATTGCAGTCTCTAACCATCGTGAGTTTGATCTTCATCTTTTGGTGCTCTCCCACTGTAAGCCATAAGGACCTCTTTTGAGCTACCAGAGAACCCTCTGGCTTTCACACTTAGCTTCTTTCTTTCTTTCTTTTTTTAATATTTTATTTATTTATTTGACAGCACAAGTGGGGGGGAGCAGCAGAGGGAGTGGGAGAAGCAGGCTCCCTGATGAGCAGGGAGACTGATGCAGGGCTCGATCCCAGAACCCTGGGATCATGACCCTAGCCGAAGGCAGACACTCAATGGACTGAGCTACTCGGCGCCCCTGACACTTAGTTTCTAAGTATTTAATTAGCTGCTCTCTCTAAGGAGTTAGTGCAGCGTAACAGCTAGCCACTTCCATTGTGCTTACATGCATTGTTCCCCTCACACATTTCAAACATCAGAATCATTATACCAGTCACAGTGTTCCTCTTTGGGAATATTCTCCCAAGAAAGTTTAGCACTTTTCTTAAGAAAGTTTTAGCATTTGGGCCACTAGCTTGTGCAAGGGCCTGTCCATATTTCACATAGTACACGGGATGAAATCCTCATTGCAGTGGGATAGGAAGTGATCTAGTTTCCAAACCCAGTTTATACCTTTTGCTTTCTCAGTCCATTTCTGGTACCAACTGTGCCAATTTGAGTTCTCCTGGAAGCAGATGCTGGGACAGAGTTAGGAATACAAGAGGTATATGGGGGAGGAGGAAAACTCCTATGAAAGTAAAGGGGGAGGGAACAGAATTGGCAGGGAGGGCCTCACTGTGATTCAGATCTGACAGAGTCTCAGACCCAGTGAAGACTCTAGAGCAAAAATTCTTCATTAGAGAGTCCTGCATTTGACAGAAATGGTTGTGATGTGACCAGTTGTTGGCTGGGGCTGGCTGCCCTGGAAGAGAATGGTCTCAGGTTCTAGGGATCTTGAAGAGACTGCAGCTGGAGGCTGTCAGCTTACTGCATGCCTAGCAGCTGAATAGCATGTTCTTTCTTGAAGGGAGATACAAGCGACATACTTCCATGACTGCCACACATAAGTGTAAAGGAATTGTTAGGTATTATTGTTATAATTATCTTCTGATTAAATTTATCTTAGTTGCTTTTATCCTTTATAAGTAAAAACTTCTAGACGTTCTTAGTTATTTTCTCTTGGATGTTTTTGGGGACGTTTGGGTGTTATTAGTTCTTGTTATTAGTTACTGTTCTTAGTTATTTTCTCTTGGATGTTTCTAGGGGAAGAGAGTTCCCCTAGATATTTTTAGAGTTGTTCCCTGACATTCAGGTTTTGACATAAATGTCACCTTGTCATTGGGACTTTCTCTGGCTGTTCTGTCTAAAATTATAACCCCCAATCTTTCCTTTTTTTATTTTTCTCTTTGGCATATATCTGTTATGTCACATATTTTACATACTTATGTTGTTTATTATCCATTTCTACCCATTAGAATGTAAGCTCCAAGAAAGCCAGGATTTTGCCTGTGTGCTTGCTGCTTTATTCTCAGTGTTTAGACTTGTGCTGAGAGCACAACAGTTGCTCAAATATTGGCGAAATGAATATTTATATCATATAAATGAATATTTATATAACATATCATATAAATGAATATATCATATAAACACAAATTGTGTAGAGATTTTTATTGTAATCTTGTTTGTTATTAGATTTGACCCAGAAGCTTGCACTTATGAAGTCTTTCATCCTAGCTCCCTGTTCGCTTGTTCTCAATATGATCTTGGCCTTATAGTAAGCTCAAATATATATTCATTGAATAGATTTGATGGATTTGTTAATCAGGAAAGCTCAATTTTTTTTCTGCAGAAACATATTTTTGTTTTATGATGCAACAGTTGTATACATTGAAACAGCCTAGGATTAGTTTTGATTTTTAGAGATTAAAACAAAATTCTTTTCCTCTTTTCTAATTCTTCCAAATCCTACCTCTCAATACTCATTTCAAAGCTTTTCCATGTCGTCTCAGATTATTCTAAGCTGTAGTGATTTTTTGTTTCCTCTGAGTTTTTATAACATATTTGTACATCTGTTCCATTTAAAGATTGGGTAATTTTTTCTGAATTCTGACTTTATATTGTTACCTAACTTTTCATGAGTATGTCTTCCTAGTCCTCTACTACATATCAATAAGCTTTTTGAGAAAGGAAAATTATATTTCTTAGTGGTGCCCAGTGAAGTATTTAATTCATTCATTTGTTCATTTAACAACAGTTACATTGACATGTTTACTCTCACAAGACTGTGCCTAAGTGCTGGAGATAGAAGGAGGAATAAGAGGGCACCTGGATGTCTAAGTCAGTTAAGCGTCCGATTCTTGATTTCAGTTCAGGTCATGATCTCAGGGTCCTGGGACTGAGCCACTCTTCTGGCTCCACACTTAGCGCGGAGTTGGTTTGTCTCTCTTCCTCTGCTCCTCCCTCCGCTCTCACTCTCTCTCTCAAATAAATAAATAAATCTTAAGGAAGAAAAAAGAGGAATAAGACGGCCTTGTCATCTGGGAATTAAAGGGCTGTTGGGAAAGCAGATATGTGAATAAGTAAATGCACCAGATGCACTGAGGATGATAAGTTCTATCAAGAGTTTACTGAAGAGTGTTCAGTATTGATAATTAGCAGGAGTTTTCTGTGAAGATAAAAAAGAGAGGGACATCTTAAAGGAAAGCCTGGGTATACAAATGTGTGGAAGTATGTGGAACAACATATCATATCTGGGGGACTGCAAATAGTGTGGCATGGTAGTTTTGTAGGTTGAAAAGGTTGAGGGGCAGAAGTTGGGGTGGAAAACCAAGGCACGAGGCTAGAAGAACAAAAGCTTCATTATACTATTTAAAGGAGTTAGAATTTTTATTTTTCTTAAGTAGGGCATGAGGAACCAATGAAGAGTTTAAAATAGTAGACCAATTTGTCATATTTGAGCTTTTAGAAAATTATTTTGGTGTCAGTGTAGCAGATGGATTGGAGGAGGGCCAGAATAGAGGCAGGTATACCATTTGGGAAACTATCGAATAAATCTAAGCCAGAAATCAGAGTATGAATTAGGGTAATAGTATCTGAGATAAAGAAGAAAGACTGGTGTGAGAGGTAATTAAGACTTAGAATTGTTGAGGGATGTCTGGGTGGCTCAGTCAGTCGAGCCTCCGACTCTTGATTTTGGTTCAGGTCATGCATGATCTCAGGGTTGTGGAATTGAGCCCTGCCTCGGGCTTCCCGCTCAGCTCAAAGTCTGCTTGTCCCTCTCCCTCTGCTCCCCCCACCCTCTCAAATAAATAAATAAATAAATAAAATCTTAAAAAAAAAGGCTTGTTGAGATTGATTGGATGTAGTTGATGAAGAGAATGGTTCCTAGATGTCTGGCCTTGGATTACTGAATGTATGGTGAAACCTTTACTTGGGGAATACAGGAAATATAATAGGCTTTAGGGAGAAGTAGTTAAAGTCATGAGAGTGGATGAGACCATCCAGTAAAAACAAGTAGAATAAAGACAGAAGAGGTCTGAGAACGTGACTGGATAAAAGTCATATTTGAGAAATACACAGGGGGAAAGCCTACAGAAGAAGACAGAAAAAGAAAAGACCGAGGAGGAAAATCAGAAAGTACCAAGTTTTGGGGTTTTTTTCTTAAGTATTTATTTAAGTAATCTCTACACCCCACGTAGGCCTCAGACTCAAAACCCAGAGATCAAGAGTCACATGCTCTTCTGACTGAGCCAGCCAGGGGCCCCAAAAGTATCAAGTTTTAAAGAAGAGAGGGAGAAGAGTTTTTAAAAGGCGTGGTCACCTGTGCTGTTCCAGTGGATGGACTAAGATGAGGATTTGAATTGTCCATTGGGCTTGGCAATTAGAAAGTCACTGATGAAGTTGATGAGTTTCGGTGGATTGAAAATGAGAGTTGGATCTGTAATTTTTAAAAAAATATTTAGAGAGCATGTGCATGCGAGCGTGAGCAGGAGGAGGGGGGGTGGAGAGAGAATCCTCAAGCAGATTCCCCTCTGAACACGGGGCCTGATAGGAGGCTTGATCCCAGGATCTTGGGATCATGACCTGAGCTGAAATCAAAAGTCAGCAGCCCAACTGACAGAGCCACCCAGGTGCCTATGGATCTGTAAATTATTTTTTTTAAAAGAAGTTGGCTGTGAAGAGAAGACAAAAAGTAGTAACTAAAGGGGAATGTAGAGTTGAAGAAGGGTTAATGTTTGTTATTAAAAGATTAAAAGATATCTCATACTGAAATGATATCTGAAGATATTTATAGACCATGAGAGGAAGAAGTTGAGAAGACAGAGGATATAGGTACTCAGTGTATATTGGCATATAGACTGATTGCAAAATTAATTAGTGTATTGGGAGATAACTTAATCTCAAGTTGACTGGGCTAATTATAAATGGGATGTATTTTTATTGTAATTTTTTTTTTTTAAAGATTTATTTATTTATTTATTTGACAGTTAGAGAGAGCACAAGTAGGCGGAGTGGCAGGCAGAGGGGGAAGGAGAAGCAGGCTCTCCACCGAGCAGGGAGCCGGATGTAGGGCTTGATCCCAGGACGCCAGGATCATGACCTGAGCCGAAGGCAGACGCTCAACAGACTGAGCCACCCAGGCGCCCCTATTATAATTTATTAAAACAGCAACACTGCCTGAGATGGTGGGCAGTGTGGTGGGTGAGTGCAATGTCAAGACCCTCAACTAAGTGGAAATCAAGCCCAAGATGATTGACCACTATCTGGTGAGTTCTCCATCACCTGTAAGGCTGTGAAGCATGGCAGGCCTGGCATCAGGGCCACCCACTCCTCTCATTTCATTCCTCTCAAGTAGCCTGTTCAGCCAATAAATGCACAGACTTCTCTTAAAAAAAAAAAAAAAAAGGAAAAGATGGCAACTACCAACAGAACTTTCAAAGTCAATTTTATTTATTTTTTAAGATTTTATTTATTTATTTGACAGAGACACAGCGAGAGAGGGAACACAAGCAGGGGGAGTGGGAGAGGGAGAACAGGCTTCCCGCGGGGAGCCCAATGCAGGGCTCGATCCCAGGACCCTGGAATCATGACCTGAGCTGAAGGCAGACGCTTAATGACTGAGCCACTCAGGCTCCCCTTTAAGATATTCTAATTAATGTGACTTACATGACTCAGTAGCAACAACAAAAAAAACCAGTCTAGATCAGTCAACATGAGAAGCTTAAAAGTAATGACTTAGGGCGCCTGGGTGGCTCAGTTGGTTAAGCGACTGCCTTCGGCTCAGGTCATGATCCTAGAGTCCTGGGATCGAGTCCCGCATCGGACTCCCCGCTCGGCGGGGAGTCTGCTTCCCCCTCTGACCCTCCCCCCCTGATGCTCTCTCTGTCTCATTCTTTCTCTCTCAAATAAGTAAATAAAATCTTAAAAAAAAAAAAAAAAGTAATGACTTAGTCAGTGGACTCATTTCTTAGATTCCATGTTTACCTCAGATACTCTTGGTTTTTCTTCCTCTCAGTTGAATTATATGTTGCTTCTCTGGGGCACCTGGCTGGCTCAGTCAGAGAGCATGTGGCTCTTGAACTCGGGGTCTTGAGTTCAAGCCCCACTTTGGGCACAGAGATTACATACATACATACATACATATATATATTCATACACTAACTTTATTTTTTTTAAGATTTTATTTATTTGACAGAGAGAGTGAGAGCACACAAGCGGGGGAGCAGCAGAGGGAGAGGGAGAAGCAGGCTCCCTGCTGGGCAGGGAGCCCGATGTGGAGCTCAATCCCAGAACTCTGGGATCATGACCTGAGCCAAAGGCAGTCGCTTAACCGCCTGAGCCACCCAGGCGCCCCACAAACAAACTAACTTTAAAAAAAAAAATGCTGCATCTCTGAGCACCCATCTGTCATGGGTTATATTGTATTGTTGGTCCCTCCCTGCACTGGGCTGAAAGTTTCCTATTTTCAGAGCTCTTAGCACAGCTTTTCAGCATATATGGTAGATGATCAGTAAATATATGCTTGAGTAGATACATGCTTGGATGAATTCATAGACTGTACAAAAAGATAGGCTTTCCTTCTGTTCATGCATAAATTTACCAGTGCCCAATGGAAGGAATTTCCTATACCAGCAGATATAACATTCTTGGTCTGGATAAGTTTCAACCGTTTTTGAATTTATAAGCTTTATTTTTAGTATTTAGGTGTAGTCCCCACTCCCTTACTTTGAAGCATCACAATCATGTATTTTTTGAGTTGTTTACCTTTAGCCTCCGAATTTATTTTACTGGATGTTTTGAAGATACAACTGATGTAAAACGAGGTCTTCCTTACCACTTATGGGTTGTCTTTTATTGTAAGAAGATTGACCAGAAAATATGTTTGAGTTTTTGAAAATTGTGAACATACTTTCAGAATTCCTTTATCGTTAGGTGTGTTCCCTCTTCTTTTGTTATTCTTTACAATTTTGTCTTCAGTACAAGCTGTCAGAGCTTTTCCTTTACAAAAATAATTTTTAAAAGGTATTTAGGAATGGAATGGGGCTGCGGATGGGACATCATGGTGTTTTATAAGCTCATATAACTGTCAGGTAATTTGATACAGCTGGCAATTTAAAATATTTTCTTTTTTTTTTTTTTTAAAGATTTTATTTATTTATTTGAGACAGAGAGAATGAGAGACAGAGAGCATGAGAGGGAAGAGGGTCAGAGGGAGAAGCAGACTCCCTGCCGAGCAGGGAGCCCGATGCGGGACTCGATCCCAGGACTCCAGGATCATGACCTGAGCCGAAGGCAGTCGCTTAATCAACTGAGCCACCCAGGCGCCCGATACAGCTGGCAATTTAAATTAGGTTATTTCATGGTTCTATTTGTCCTTTTGGTGTTTCTTTAATGACAAGTGTGGAGGTCTCCCTAGCATGGTGTTCTTAGTATTGTTTGCTTAGGGTATGTTGGAGAAAGCATTACTGTGCTCAAATATTATTTGTAGTATTTTAAAAATAACATTAAACAGGTCAACATGACATTTTTGTGACTTGCTGCTTAGAAAGCTTTAAGGAAAATAATTTTAAGAGTCAGTCTTTCCTTTTTGTTTTTGTTTTTGTTTTTGTTTTGTACAAAAACAGATTCTTTACTGCCCAGGAAGATTATCACTGATAATGCTCCTTTAGATTTGAAGAGCTACTAATGTTCAGTATAAAAGAATTGATATAAAAAGCTTTGCAAATCCAATGACATACTACTTTTTGTTGTTTGGAAGTAGAACCTTTAGGTCTGTTTCCGCAGTATAGCACTATGCGCCACCCCCATCCCACCCAGGTTTATGTTCTTTAGACGTGTTTGATATTTTAATCATCTCCTTGACCAGTTTTTTTCATTTGGGGGAGGTAATAATTGTACCTTACAGAGTGCTTTTTCTTTTGATTTTCATAGCCATCAAATTAAGGATTAGGGCGGATATTTTTATTCTCAGTTTAGTGGAGGAAAATAGGTAAAAAGAAATTAAGCAGGGATGCCTATGTGGCTCAGTCAGTTAAGCGTCTGCCTTTGGCTCAGGTCATGATCCCAGGGTTCTTGGATCGAGCCCCGCATCGGGCTTCCTGCCCAACGGGGAGCCTGCTTCTCCCTCTGCCTGCCAATCCTACTTGTGTGTGTGTGTGTGTGTGTGTGTGCGCGCGCTCTCCCCACCCCCCTCTCTGACAAGTGAATAAATAAAATCTTTTTTATTTTTTTAAGGATTTTATTTTTCATTTGACAGAGAGAGAGAGAGAGACAGTGAAAGAGGGAACACAAGCAGGGGGAGTGGGAGAGGGAGAAGCAGGCTTCCCGCGGAGCAGGGAGCCCGATGCGGGGCTCGATCCCAGGACCCTGGCTGGGATCATGACCTGAGCTGAAGGCAGATGCTTAACGACTGAGCCACCCAGATGCCCCAAATAAATAAAATCTTAAAAAAAAAATTAAGCAACTTTTGTGCGGTCCCACCATGGTAAAAGATGGTAAATTAACATGGAAAGCTAATTCTGACAAAATTATCAATGCTTAATGAAGGTACTCTTTATGAAACTACAAGTTTGGGAAATGTTCAGGAATGTCTAAAATTCTGTTGCTTAGCTCTGTTGGGCAATTATAGGGTATTAGTCCCTGATTAACAAACCAAACAAGTAAAAAATGCTATTTATTGAGTTGGAAGTTTTAATAGAGTTTTGCTAAACACTTTAAAATCCTTTGTTAAAAATAACTGCTGAAGAAACTAAGCAATTTTATCATAGTTGGCATTTGATGAATGTTTTGAAGAATGTGATTTCATTGAAAAATAATAGTTTTGTGGCCCTTAAAGTGAATTTGTTGTGAGAGGTCTGATTGCTAATTTTTCTGTTTTATAATTAAAGATTCATTATGGTGGTTTTTATAAGGTAGATTGATGGGCATTGTCAAGCATGCATGTTAAGTTCAGGCGGATTAGAAATAATAGTTTTTTCTAGTTTTAATTAATTAAAAGTAGCTTTATTGGCATATAATGCACATATTATAAAAATCACCTGCTTAAAATTATAATTCAGTGATGTTTAGTACATTCACAGAGTTATACAATTATCACCACTGTCTAATTTTAGAGCAATTTCATCATCTCAAATAGAACACCCATTCCCATTAGTAGCCACTCCCTGTTTCCCATCATCATCTTTCCTCAGCCCCTGGCAACCACTAATCTATTTTCTGTCTCTATGGAATTGTCTATTCTGGACATTTCATATAAATGACATCTGGCTTCTTTGACTTAGCAAAATAATTTCAAGGTTCATCCATATTGTAACGTATATCAGTACTTCATTTCTTTTTATTACTGAATAGTAGTCATTGTGTATACCACATTTTATTTATCCATTCATCAGTTAATGGATATTTGGGTTGTTTCCACTTTTTGGTTATTATAAATAATGCTGCTTTGAACATATGTGTACAAATTTTTGTGTAGACATAATCTCTTGGGTATTTACCTAGGAGTGAAATTGCTTGGTCATATGGTATCTCTCTCTATTCACCTTTTTTGAGGAGCTACCAAACTGTTTTGCAAAGAGGCTGCGGCATTTTACCTTCCCATCAGCAATGTGTGAGGATTCCAGTTTTTTCTACATCCTCACTATCACTTGATATTGTTTATCTTTTTGATTCTAATCACCCTAGTGGTTGTGAAGTGATATCTTATCAGGGTGTTGATTTTCATTTCCCTGATTTTAATCATGTTGAGCATCTTTTCATATGCTTATTGACTGCTTGCATATTTACTTTGGAGAAATGTCTTTTCAATCCTTTGCCCGTTTTTAAATTAGGTTATTTGTTTTAATTATTTTAATTCCAGTGTAGTTAACATTTAAAAAATTATTTTATTGATGCTCTATTTGTCAAATATGTCTATTGAGATCATGTCATTTTGTTCTTTCACTAATATAGTATATTACGTGGATTAGTCTTCATATGTTAAACCAACCTTGCAGGTATAGAATAAATCTCACTTATTCATGGTATATAATCCTTTTTATATGTTGCTGGATTTGGTTTGCTAGTATTTTGTGGAGTTGTTTTCATGTATGTTCGTAAAGGATATTGGTCTGTAGTTTTTTTAGGATGTCTTTGATTTGGTATCAGTAATATTGGCCTCATAGAATGAATGGGGAAGTATTCTGTTTTTTGTTTGTTTGTTTTTGTGGAAGATTGGCATTAATTTGCTTGAAACCACCTAGATTTGGATAGGAAATTTAAAAATTATTAATTCAATCTCTTTACTTATTTATAGGTCTGTTCACAGTTTCCATGTCTTTTTGAGTCAGTTTTGGTAATTTATTTCTAAGAATTTGTACATTTCATCTAGCTTGTCTAATTTGGTGTGCAATTGTTCATAATATTATAATTTTTTATTTCTGTAAGGTCATATTTCTGTAAGGTCACCCCTTAGTAATGTATCCACTTACATTTCTGATTTTAGTAATTTGAGTCCTCTTTTCTTGGTCAGTCTAGCTAAAGGTTTGTCAATTTTTGTGATCTTTTCAAAGAACCACCTTTTGGTTTTGTTTATTTTTCTCTAATTTATTTTCATTTTAATCTTCAATCTTCCTTTCTTTCTCCTTGCTTTGGGTTTAGTTTGCTCCTTTTTTTCCTTTTTGGTTTCTTAAAGTGGAAAGTTAGGTTATTATTTAAAATTTTGCTTTAAAAATTTTTTTTGGTATGTTGCGCTTGCTTTTTTTTTTTTTTTTTTTAAGATTTTGTTTTAACTAATCTCTGCTCCCAGTGTGGGGCTCAAACTTAACAACTCTGAGATCAAGAGTCACATGCTCCACCGACTGAGCCGGTCAGGCACCCCAGTTATGCTTGCATTCTTATTTGTTAAAAGTATTTTCTAATTTTTCTTGTGATTTGTTACTTGGTTATTTAGTGTGTTGTCTAATTTGTACATGTTTTTGAATTCAAATTTCCTTTTGTTAGTGATTTCTAATTTCATTCCATTGTATGATTTCAGTCCTTTTAAATGTATTGAAGATTGTTTTATGGCTTAACATGGTCTCTCCTGATCCATGTGCACCTGAGAAGGATGTGCATCCCACTGTTGTTGGATGGAGTGTTTTGTAGATATCTGTTAGGTCTAGATGACCTACAGTGTTGTTTACATTTTCTCTTTTCTTGCTAATCTTCTCCTCAGTTGTTTTATTCATTATTGAAAGTGGAGTATTGAAACCTACAATTATTATTGTTGAATTTTCTATTTCTTAATTTCTGTCAGTTTATGCTTTATGTATTTTAGGGCTCTGTTGTTACATACTTTAGGTTTATTTTATTTTTTTAAAGATTTTATTTTTTTAACTAATCTCTACACCCAATGTGGGGCTTAAACTTAAAACTCCAAGATCAAGGATCCCATGCTCTACTGACTGAGCCAACCAGGCAGCCCTACATACTTTAGCTTTAACTCTGATGCATAATATGGATTAGATTCTGTGTGTGTGAACACTGTTGATAACTAAATAAAACATTGTGCCTTATATGCTGTGACCAATAAGTGGAATTTGTTTTGATATAGCTTTGATGCTTAAATTATTTTGACTAATAATAAATTGTTACATCTAGATTATATAAAGAAGCACTTGTCTCTGAGAAGATTCAACTTCACTGGGGCAGTGGTTCATTATAAGGTTTTATGTGCTTGTGAGTCATAGTATACTGTAGCTGTTTAAACATGGCTGAGGTAAAGTATTTAAATAATGACTTTACCAGTATACTAATTTTTATTGAGATTAAAGGGCAGAGATTAAAGGGCAATAATTTTTTAAATGTTAACTACACTGGAAAACAAAACAAAAACAAACAAAAAACAATACTTTCCCATTCATTCTGAGGCCAATATTACTGATACCAAATGATATTCTTGACCTAGAATAATTTGAGTCAGTACCCATTATTACTAAACTATTAACAGTATCTACCTTTTATATAACCAAACTCTAAATCATATCTGGCTTAGGAAGAAGCAAATAGAAAAGTATCCATTATGTTATATTCTTTTTTTTTTTTTAAGATTTTATTTATTTATTTGACAGAGCGAGAGAGCACAAGCAGGGGGAACAGTAGGGGGAGAGGGAGAAGCAGGCTCCCCGCCAAGCAGGGAGCCCGATGCGGGACTCGATCCCAGGACCCTGAGATCATGACCTGAGCTGAAGGCAGATGCTTAACCATCTGAGCCACCCAGGCACCCCCCATTATGTTATATTCTACAGATACTTTTTTTTTTTTTAAGATTTTATTTTTAAGTAATATCTACACCCAGTGTAGGACTCAAACTCACAACCCTGAGATCAGGAGTCACATGCTCCACTCACAGCCAGCCAGGTGCCCTGAGAGTATTTCTTTTTAATTCTCCTAACAATCTTTTGATGTGGATGGTGGTGCTCTCACTTTACAAATGAGCAAACTGAAACTCAGAGATTTATTAATTTGACTAAGGTCACTGGTGAGTGTTTTTGTTTGTTTTTTTTTTTTTTTTCATTTTCTTTCATTCTTTTAGTTTTTCTATAAATATGCCAGGCTTTGGAGATGCAGCCATGACCCAGACAGATGTGCTCTTTGCTTTCATGAAGTGACTTGTCGCAAGGTGGAATCCTTTCGTTGAGTTTTTGAGTCGTATTTCATACACTAATGACGCATATTTATAGAAGACTTTATAAAACATTTCTTCATTGTTATCTAATTTTGTAATTCTTGTTTGGCAGTCTTGTGACATAGGTGCATTAGATATTATTGATGATCTCTTCATTTGGAAACTGAGGGAAACTGAGACCTGAGGATATTAAGGTCATGTAGTTAGTAAATGGCTGAGCTGGTATTCAAACCCAGGTCATCGAGCTGTAAGGATCCTGCAGTTCTTCCATTATATCACATTGTTTCATTATTTCATATGAAACTACAAGCTTACATCGCCAAGAGTGGTAATCTGGAAAGTAACCAATCTAGTAAAATTTAGCCAAACAGAGCGCTACCAGGCAGAGTATGTGGGAGAATCAGGAGACCCAAAGAGCTGTGTCTAGTGTTCTGAAGTGGACTTATTCTTAAATAATGCAGGGAAAACAATGCTTTGGAGAGATACTAAGACATGAGAAAAACTGCACAGATGTCGTCAAGCAGCGCCTAGATGGGCTCAGGGCACAATAACTTGCCTGGGGCATTTTTTTCCCCCTAGAACAGACTTGAAATGAGTAGTGAATTTAATACAAGGAGACTCCGACAACACCAGACTGTGTACAGAGCTACCCGCACCTGCAAATCAGGGTGTAATCTTTATATGAGGAAGGGATTGCTTGTTTTACATTGATTACCTCAGCTACTTTCATGCAGGTACAGAGATAGTGATCTTAGTAAAACCATTTGAATGCTGCTTCTGTGTAAAAGCATTGTGAGGCATTGTGGAAGTGGTACCAATATGAGTATGACACCATCCTTGCCCACAAGGAGCTTGTAACCTAGTAAAGAGATTTTGCATTCATTCAGACAATAATTGTTCATCCAGAGTTATGTGCCAGAACCTGTACCAGGTGTTTAGGAGATGAAAGTGGATAAGATAGAAATTGCTCCTAAGCTTTAGCTTATATTTTCCACTGCTTGAAGAGTATTTCTTTACCTCCTTCCCCTAAGTCTAAGCAATTAGAAACCTTTTAAAGTGGAAAATAGGACCTGAAATTCTCTTAGCAAAACAGCAGTCAATATTGCTATTCTTGTGACTTGGCCACAAATAGAACCCAATAACCTATTTGTCAAAGCTTAGGTGTCATGCTAAAAAATATTTGTATCCTATTTAACAGTCAAATCATTAAGAAAAGTACCAACATGCCAACAGAAATGGACAAAGGATTTCAACAAGAGATCACAGAATAGGAAATACAAAAGGAAAAATATGTCAGTCTTACTAGTAATCAGTTATTGATAAAGAACTTGAGGCACAAGGATAAAGTAACTTGCCCAAGATCAGATATGTGGTACTTGTTGATCCCAAATTTGAACTCAGGCAATTTGTCTCTAGGGCCTTCAGTCTTTTTTTTTTTTTTTTTAAAGATTTTATTTATTTATTTTACAGAGAGAGACACCGCGAGAGAGGGAACACAAGCAGGGGGAGAGGGAGAAGCAGGCTTCCCGCAGAGCAGGGAGCCCGATGCGGGGCTCGATCCCAGGACCCTGGGATCATGACCTGAGCCGAAGGCAGACGCTTAACGACTGAGCCACCCAGGCGCCCCTCTAGGGCCTTCAGTCTTAATCACCACAGCAAGTGCCCCTGTCTGGGTTGGTTACCATTATGTTGTATACTCAGCTTCTAGGATAGTGCTTACCACAAAGAAAGCAAGCACTTAAATATTTGTTGAATGAATTCTTTTTTTAAAATTTGTTTTTTCATTATTTAAGTATATCTGACACACAATCTTACATTAGTTTCAGATGTATAACAATGATTCGACACATTTATACATTAGGCTATGTTCACAGTGTAGCTGCTTACCATCTGTCACCATACAACACTATTACAATATCATTGAGTATATATATATATATATATATATATTCCTTATGCTGTGCCTTTTAGTTCCATGACTTATTGATTCTATAACTGGAATCCTTTATCTTCTACTCTCCTTCACCCATTTTGCTCATCCCCAACCCCCTTCCTCTGAATGAATTCTTTTTTTTTTTTTTTAAAGATTTTATTTATTTATTTGACAGAGAGAGAGAGAGGCAGGAGAGAGGGAACACAAGCAGGGGGAGTAGGAGACGGAGAAGCAGGCTTCCCGCTGAGCAGGGAGCCCGATGTGGGGCTTGATCCCAGGATCCTGGGATCATGACCTGAGCCGAAGGCAGGCGCCTCGACTGAGCCACCCAGGCACCCCGTGTGAATGAATTCTTAAAATGAAAATGTATTAGGTACATCATTTTGGAGGGTAATTTGTCAGTATCAAAAAAGGTTACACACTGGGGCGCCTGGGTGGCTCAGTTGGTTAAGCAACTGCCTTTGGCTCAGGTCATGATCCTTGAGTCCCAGGATCGAGTCCTGCATCCTGCTCCCTGCTCAGCAGGGAGTCTTCTTCTCCCTCTGACCCTCCCCCCCCATGTGCTCTCTCTCATTCTCTCTCTCTCAAATAAATAAAATCTTAAAAAAAAAAAAAGGTTACACACTATGACTCAGTAATTTCATTTCTTTTTTTTTCTTTTTTTAAAATGATTTTTATTTATTGAGAGAGAGAATGATAGCATTAGAGGGGGGGAGAGTCAGAGGGAGAAGCCGACTCCCTGCCGAGCAGGGAGCCCAATGTGGAACTTGATCCTGGGACTCCAGGATCATGACCTGAGCCGAAGGCAGTCGCCTAACCAACTAAGCCACCCAGGCGCCCAGTAATTTCATTTCTTAATGTGTATCTTAAAAAAAACAAAAACGTAGGGGTGCCTGGGTGGCTCAGTCGTTGGGTGTCTGCCTTCGGCTCAGGTCGTAATCCCGGGGTCCTGGGATCGGGCCCCGCATCGGGCTCCCTGCTCCGCGGGAAGCCTGCTTCTCCCTCTCCCACTCCCCCTGCTTGTGTTCCCTCTCTCTCGCTGTGCCTCTCTGTCAAATAAATAAAATCTTTAAAATAAATAAATAAATAAAATGGTCTGTTCTTTAAAAAAAAAATGTATGTAAGGAAACATGTACAAAGGTATTCATGGCAGCATTCTTTTTTTTTTTTTTTTTTAAGGTTTTATTTTTTATTTGTTTGACAGAGAGACACAGCCAGAGAGGGAACACAAGCAGGGGGAGTGGGAGAGGGAGAAGCAGGCTGCCTGCCAAGCAGGGGGCCCGATGCGGGGCTCAATCCCAGGACTCTGGGACCATGACCCAAGCCGAAGGCAGGCGCTTAACGACTGAGCCACCCAGGCGCCCCCATGGCAGCATTCTTGGTAATTGTGGAAAAACAGGGGAAAGTGTAAGTGTTCTTAGTGCTATAAATAACTAATAAACTAAACTGTATTTAACTAATAAACATATTAGTTTATTATTAATATTATATAACTATATAATATATATTATATTTTACATATAATAAACATAGTTTATTATTATACATAATAAGCATATTAGTTATATATAGTTATAAATTCAAATAACTAAATAAACTATGATATGGGTATATTTTAGAATTCTGTTATGCACAGTTGAAATAAATGAAGTAGTGGATCTGGAAAGATATTTAGGCTATATCACTGAATGAGAAAAGCAAGTTACAGAACTTTTCCTACCAAAATAGATTCTAGATGATGAAAGAGTAAAACAAGCAAAAATAACCATAGAAATAGGGAAAACATGGGTGAATATTTTTATTATATTGGAATGAGGAAGGTTTTTCTAAGCATCATGTGAAATGTAGAATCCATAAAGAAGATTGATGAATTTGCACAAAAATGGAAGATTTCCATGTAGTAAAAAACAACAAACCTTAAACTGGGATGAAGATTCTGAACATGATACATATAAAGCATTTATAGGCAATTTGTAGAAAGGCAATGAACATAAAAGATATAAATAGATGTTTAACTTCTCATAATTAAAAATAGAAATTAGAAAATCATATTCCACTTCCTACTTGGAGGATTTGCAAAGATAATAGTAATGACAAGAGTGTATAGAAAAAATTTTATATACTCTTGGAGGAAATATAAAAAAAACACAGCATGTTTGGTGAAAGTTTTGGCAATATTTATTACAATTTAAAATGTATACTACCTTTGTCTTAAATGCCACTTTTAGGGATTTATCGTATATTAAAGTATAAAGACACATATATAAAGATTCATTATAGTGTGTATAGATATTAAAATATGGAAACAATCTAGATACTGATAGGGATGAGAGTTAAATTGTAATACATCCATATAATGAAATGCTCTTTAGCTATTTAAAGAGACTATGGCAAATTTAGATGTACATGCATGCCTCATTTCACACTGTTCTGTGTAGTGGTAACTGATTATAATCCTATGTTAAATAACATGTATGAATATAACAGACATGTATATATATTTTAAAAACCCCTTATAGCAACCTGTTGATCTATATCTCTTCCTGCTCTGCTCTGAGGACTGTAACTCTAGTGGGAACATTCGTAAATTCAGACATACTGTAATCTAGTGTTTATATGTTATTAAAACTAGAGTTTCTTTTTATTTTAGCAGAAGAGTGAGGAGAACTTCTGGTTCATGGAAGCATTTCTACATTGCATTTACTTCTGAATGGTAAAGAGGAGAAGTGAAGGAGGAATGTAGTTTCCAAATATATATACCCAGTGGTTAAGAGTCTGGGATATGAAACCATATTGCCTAAGTTCTAATCCTGGCGCTGCCACTCTGTATGACTTTGTGCAAGTTACTGAACTTCTTTTTGCCTCCATTTCCTCACTATTCATTCAACAAATATTTGAGTGCTTACCATATGCCAGACACTGTTTGGATGCCAGTGATACAACAAGGAGGATTAAGACAAAATCTGTGCCTTCTTGTAGTATATGTACATTCTGGAGGGCTTAATTCCATTCCTACTATTTAGGGTTTTTAAGAGGATTAGGGGGTTAATACCTATAAAGCACTTGCAGCAGCAGGGTCTGATACATAGTAAGTGGACAATAAATAATATTATTATTTTTCCCCCTCTCCAAAAAATGGACACACAGAGTGCTGATGATTAACTATTTTATGGAAGTTTTTGTTAAATTCAACAACATTAAAGGATATACAAAATAATCTCTTTCACTATAATAGTTCTTTTTTTTTTTTTAAGATTTTATTTATTTATTTGACAGAGACACAGCCAGAGAGGGAACACAAGCAGGGGGAGTGGGAGAAGCAGGCTTCGCGCTGAGCAGGGAGCTAGATGCAGGGCTTGATCCCAGAACCCTGGGATCATGACCCGAGCTGAAGGCAGACGCTTAACGACTGAGCCACCCAGGCGCCCCTCACTATATTCTTACCTTTGTTCACATTCTGAGTGCTCTTATACATTCTCAGTCATTGAGCAGATTGTATTATACACTACTGGCCAGGGAACCTTACCATATCATTTGTAAAAGCTCTCATCTAGTGAGTGTTCTCTCCCTGTTTTGAGTATCCTAGATGTTGAAATGCAAAATTTACAGTGGTTCTTTTAAGGAGTCTTGGTTGAAGTGATAGAGAAATCAAGAGGGTAGAGATCAACAAATTATAAGGATTGGTAAATAGAAGATCATCATAAACATCAATGAAGCCTGGGAGGATTGACCAATGACAGCATGGCGTTTAATAGGAGAAATTGTTGTAGTTGTGTTTATTAGTGAATTTATAATATATCAGCATGTATTTATAGAAAAATATTTATTTACTGCTTGCTAAGTGCTGTCAATATTTTGGTGAAGAAGATAATCATGTAACCTGTCCTCATACCAGCTGATATTTTACAGTGTTACAAAAATAATTATAGAGTTATAAGAGAGCTATGCATAAAACCTATGCTGAGGGGTCAAAGGAGCTCTTCCTTAAGGAATTAACATATACTCTCAGACCTGAAAGTTGAGTGAGTTTGTATTAGCCAGGAGGATAGAGGTAGAAGAAAAGAGTCAGAAACAACAAACCAAGGATGGGAAGAGCATGGATAAAAGGACCAGAGGTGGAAACAACATGATACTCTTGAGGAAGAGGAAGATGTCAGTGTGGATGGAGAGAAGTAAGTAGGAGGGAAAATGGCAAAAGAATGAGCTGAAGAGTTAGGCAGGATTAAATTATGCAGGACCTTATAAAGTCATAGTTGGTTTCAATATTATTTTAATATATTATTTTAAGTACAATGGAAATCAATGGAAGAGTTTCAAGATGAGGAATCATTTGATTAAATCTTTTTTAAATTGTGTAATTGCCATATACTAGTTTCAGATGTATAACATAATGATTTGATATTTGTACATATTGTGAAATGATCACAGTAAGTAGTTAACATCTGTTGACATACATAGATAGTAAACATGATTTTTTGTATGATGAGAACTTTTAAGATCTACTCTCAACAAGTTTCAAATGTGCCGTATGGTGTTATTAACAGTAATCACCATGCTGTACACATATTACATCCCCATGACTTATTTTATAACTAGAATTGTACTTTTTGACTCCCTTCACCCATTTCATCCATCCCCCTCCCCCTGCCTCTGGCAACTACCAGTCTGTTCTCTGTATCTACAAGCTAGGATTATTCTTTTGTTTTTAAATTCTGCATATAAGTGAGATCATGTGGTTGTCTTTCTGTGTCTTACTTCACTTACTATAATGTCCTCAGGGTCCATCCATGTTGTCACAGACGGCAAGATTTCATTCTTTTTTATGGTTGAATAGTATTCCACTGTAAATACATACCACATCTTTATCCATTCAGCCATTGATGGACACTTTGTTTCCATGTCGTAGCTATTTTAAGTAATGCTGTGATGAGCATGGGGTGCAGATATCTTTTTAAATTGGGATTTTTCATTTTCTTCAGATAAATACCCAAAGTGGAATTGCTAGATCATATAGTAATTCTGTTTTTTTTTATTGAGGCATAATTGACATACATTATATTAGTTTCAGGTTTACAACATAATGTTTCGATATTTGTATATACTGGGAAATGATCACCACAGTAAGTCTAGCTAACATCTGTTACCATATGTAGTTACAGAATTTTTTTCTTGTGATCAGAACTTTTTTTTTTTTTAATTTTAAGATTTATTTATTTTAGAAAGAGCAAGCTCCAGTGCTCGCACGAGTGGGGGTAGGGGTAGAGGGAGAGCCTGGAGCCCGATGCAGGGCTTGAGCCACCCAGGCACCCCCATACCAATTTTCTTTATTCACCCATTGATGGTCACTTAGGTTGTTCCTGGTATTTTTAAGTTTTTCTTTTCTTTCTTTCTTTTTTTTTTTTACAAAGTGGGGAGATGGGCAGAGAGGGAGAGAGACTTAAACAGGCTCTGTGCTGGGCTTGATCTCACAACCCTGAAATCATGACCTGAGCTAAAAGAATCAGCTGCTTAACTGCCTGAGCCACCCAGGTGCCCCTGTATTTTTAATTTTTTGAGGAACCTCCATACTGTTTTCCATAGTGGCTGCACCAGTTTACATTCCCACCAACAATGCACAAGGATCCCCTTTTCTCCACATCCTTGCTGACACTTGTTATTTATTATTTTTTTTAAGTCTTTATTTAAATTCAATTTAGTTAACATAAACCTAGCCTGTAGATAACAAAATAGTTACTGGGGTAGAATTTAGTGATTGATCAGTTGCATATAACACCCAGTGCTAATTACATCAAGTGCCCTCCTTTTTTTTTTCTTTAAGATATTATTTATTTATTTGAGAGAGTGAGCAAGCGAGCGTGCATGGGCAGGGGGGAGGGGAGGGGCCGAAGGAGAGGAGGAAATAGACTCCCCGCTAAGCAGGGAGCCCGATGCAGGACTCGATCCCAGGACCCTGGGATCATGACCTGAGCCGAAGGCAGATGCTTAACTGACTGAGCCACCCAGGCACCTCCCTCCCCCTCTCTTTTTTTTAAGGATTTTATTTACTTATTTGAGAGAGAGAGAGTGAGTGAGCAAGAGAGAGCACAAGCAAGGGAAGGAAGAAGGGGGAAGCAGGCTCCCCGCCAAGCAGGGAGCCCAATGCAGGACGCGATCCCAGGACCCTGGCATCATGATCTGAGCTGAAGGTAGATGCTTAATCAACTGAGGCACCTCCATTAAGTGCTGTCTTTAATGCCCATCACCCAGTTACCCCTTTCCCCCACCCACCTCCCCTCCAGCAACCCTGTTTGTTTCCTAGAGTTCAGCATCTCTTATGGTTTTCCTCCCTCTCTATTTTCATCTTATTTTTCTTTTCTTTCCCTTCCCCTATGTTCATCTGCTTTCTTTCTTAAATTCCACATGAGAGAAATCATATGGTAGTTGTCTTCCTTGGACTGACTGACTTTGCTTAGCATAATACACTCTAGCTCCACCCATATCATTGCAAATGGTAAGATTTCATTCTTTTTAATGGCTGAGTAATATTCCATTCCATATATATGTATATACATATATATGGTGTATATGTGTGTATATATATGTATATATATACCACATCTTTTTTTTTTTTAAAGATTTTATTTATTTGAGAGAGAGAATGAGAGACAGTACAAGAGGGAAGAGGGTCAGAGGGAGAAGCAGACCCCCCGCTGAGCAGGGAGCCCGATGCAGGACTCGATCCCAGGACTCCAGGATCATGACCTGAGCTGAAGGCAGTCGCTTAACCAACTGAGCCACCCAGGCGCCCTCTTTTTTTTTTTTTTTTAAGATTTTATTTATTTATTAGAGTGAGAGAGAGAGAGCGCGCACAAGAGGGGAGAGCGGGAGAGGGAGAAGCAGGCTTCCCGCTGAGTGGGGAACCCGATGCAGGACTCGATCCCGGGACTCCAGGATCATGACCTGAGCCGAAGGCAGTCACTTAACCAACTGAGCCACCCAGGCACCCTATACCACATCTTCTTTATCCGTTTACATGTCGATGGACATCTGGGCTCTTTCCATAGTTTGGCTATTGTAGACATTACTGCTATAAGCATTGGGGTGCAGGTGCCCCTTTGAATCACTGTGTTTCTGTCCTTTGGATAAATACCTAGTAGTGCAATTGCTGGGTTGTAGGGTAGCTCTATTTTTTACTTTTTGAGGAACCTCCATACTGTACTGTTTCCCAGAGTGGCTGTACCAGTTTGCATTCCCACCAATAGTGTAAGAGGGTCCCCCTTTCTCCGCATCCTCACCAACATCTGTTGTTTCCTGAGTTGTTAATTTTAGCCATTCTCAGTGGTGTGAGGTGGTATCTCATTGTGGTTTTGATTTGTATTTCCCTGATGCTGAGTGATGTTGAGAGCATTTTTTCATGTGTCTTTGGCCATTTATGTGTCTTCTTTGAAGAACCGTCTGTTCATGTCTTCTGTCCATTTCTTGATTGGATTTTTTGTTTTTTGGGTGTTGAGTTAGATAGGTTCTTTATAGATTTTGGATACTGGCCCTTTATCTGATAAGACATTTGCAAATATCTTCTCCCATTCTGTGGGTTACCTTTTAGTTTTGTTGACTGTTTCCTTTTCTGTGCAGAAGCTTTTTATCTTGATGAAGTCCCAATAATTCATTTTTGCTTTTGTTTTACTTTTTTTTTTTAAAGATTTATTTATTCATTTGAGAGAGCGAGAATGAGAGAGAGTACATGAGAGGGGGGAGGGTCAGAGGGAGAAGCAGGCTCCTCGCTGAGCAGGGAGCCCGATGCAGGACTCGATCCCGGGACTCCAGGATCATGACCTGAGCCGAAGGCAGTTGCTTAACCAACTGAGCCACCCAGGCGCCCATGTTTTACTTTTTGTTTTGCTTTGGAGATGTGTCTAGCAAGAAGTTGCTGCATCCAAGGTCAAAGAGGTCAGCACTTGCTATTTCTCATCTTTTTGAGAATAGCCATTCTAACAGGTGTGAGATGATATCTCATTGTGGTTTTGATTTGCACTTCCCTGATGATTAGTGAGGTTGAGCACCTTTTCATGTACCTGTTGGCCATGTGTATATCTTCTTTGGAAAAATGTTCAGATTTTCTGCCCATTTTATAATTAGATTCTTTGGGGGTTTTTATTGCTATTGAGTTGTATGAGTTCTGAATATGTTTTGGATATTAACCCCTTTTGGATATATGATTTGCAAATATTTTCTCCCATTCAGTGGGCTGCTTTTCATTTCATGGATGGTTTTCTTTGCAGTGCAGAAGCTTTTTAGTTTGATATAGTCCCAGTTGTTTATTTTTGCCTTTCTTGCCTTTGCTTTTGGAGTCAAATTCAAAAAATCATTTCCAAGACCAATGTCAAGGAGCTTATTACAACCTGTGTAGGAGTTTTATGGTTTCAGGTCTTATGTCCAAGTCTTTAATCCATGTTGAGTTGATCTTTGTATATGGTGTAAGGTAGGTGTCTGGTTTCACTCTTTTGCATGTGACTGCCTTTCCCAACACCAGTTACTGAAGAGACTGTCCTTTCTCCATTGTATATCCATGGCTCCTTTGTTGTAATTTAATTGACTAAATATGTGTGGGTTTATTTTTGGCTTCTCTGTTTTATTGATCAGTGTGTCTATTTCCATGCAGGTACCATACTGTTTTGATTGCTATAAGTTTGTAATACAGTTTCAGATCTGGGAGTGTGATTCCTCCAGCTTTGTTCTTCTTTCTTAAGAGTGCTTTAGCTATTTGGGGTCTTTTGTGGTTCTGTACAAATTTTAAGATTCTTTGTCCTAGTTCTGTGAAAAATGTCATTGGAGTTTTGATTGAGATTGCATTGAATCTGTAGATTGCTTTGGGTGATATGGACATTTTAGCAATATTCTTCCAACCCTTGAGCACAGAATATGTTTGTATTTATTTGTGTTGTCTTCAGTTTCTTTCATTTGTGTCGTATAGTTTTCAGAGTACGGATCTTTCATCTCCTTGGCTAAGTTTATTCTTAGGTATTTTATTTTTGATGCAATTGTAAATGGGATTGTTTGTTTAATTTTTTTTGATAGGTTGTTATTAGTATATATAAATGCAACCAATTTCTTTGTTAATTTTGTATCCTGTGATACAGAATTCAATTATTTACTGAGTACATTTATTAGTTCTAATAGTTTTTTGGTGGAGTCTTTATTTTTTAAGTTTTATTTATTTGTTTTTATAGATTTATTTATTCAGGGGCGCCTGGGTGGCTCAGTTGGTTAAGCAACTGCCTTCAGCTCAGGTCATGATCTCAGGGTCCTGGGATCGAGCCCCGCATTGGGCTCCCTGCTCGGCGGGAAGCCTTCTTTTCCCTTTCCCACTCCCCCTGCTGGTGTTCCCTCTCTCGCTGTCTCTCTCTATGTCAAATAAATAAATAAAAAATCTTTAAAAAAAAAAGATTTATTCATTTGAGAGAGAGAGTGCAAAAGTGCGCATGTGCGAGCAGGGCAAGTGGGAGAGGGAGAGAAAGAGAATCTCAAGCAGACTCCCCGATGAGCGTGGACCCTGATGGGGCACCTGATCCCATAATCCTGAGATCACGACCTGAGCTGAAATCAAGAGTCAGATGCTCAACTGACTGGGCCACGCAGGTGACCCCACCCTATGTCTTTTGATTGGAGAATTTAGTCCATTTACATTTGTAGTAATTATTGATAGGTATGTACTTATTGCTATTTTGTTCATTGTTTTCTGGTGGTTTTGTAGTTCTTCTCTGTTCCTTTCTTATTCTCTAGGTCTCTTCCCTTGTGGTTTGATGCTTTTCTTAGTGTTATGTTGGTGTTCCTTTCTATTTTTTTTTTCTATTTTGTATCTCTTGCAGGTTTTTATTTTGTGGTTACCATAAAATTCATATGTATCTACGTAAACATATAGCAGTCTATTTTAAGCTGATAGTTGCTGAAGTTTGAATGCATTCTAAAAGCACTACATTTTTACTCTCTCATTTTGTGATTTTGTTGTCATATTTACAGCTTTTTAGTTTGCATATCCCTTAACTACTTATTGTAGTTATAATTGATTTTGCTGTTTTTGTCCTTTAATCTTCAAGCTAGCTTTTTATTTAAAAAATTTTGTTTTTTAAAGTAAGCTCTATGGGGGCACCTGGGTGGCTCATTTGGTTAAGCGTCTGCCTTCAGCTCAGGTCATGATCCCAGGGTCCTGGGTTTGAGCCCCATGTCAGGCTCCCTGCTCAGCAGGGAGTCTGCTTCTCCCTCTCCCTGCTGCTCTACCTGCTTGTGCTCTGTCTCTTTCTGTGAAATAAATGAATGAATGAATGAATAAGTAAAATAAATCAATCTTAAAAAATAAAGTAAGCTGTGTGCCCAACTGGGGCTTGACTCACAACCCTGAGATCGACAGTTGCATGCTTTACCAACTGAGCCAGCCAGAAAGCCCCATACTAGCTTTTTAAGTGGCTGATTCATTGCCTTTACTTTTTATTTGCTTTTACCAGTGAGATTTCTTTCATAAATTTTCTTATTTCTAGTTATGGCCTTTTCTTTTTTGCTGATATAAGATAACTTCACATTTCTTTTTCTTTTCTTTTTTTTTTTTTAAAGATTTTATTTACTGGGGCACCTGGGTGGCTTAGTTGGTTAAGCAGCTGCCTTTGGCTTAGGTCATGATCTTGGGGTCGTGGGATTGAGCCCTGCATCAGGCTCCCTGCTCAGCAGGAAGTCTGCTTCTCCCTCTCCCTCTGCCCCTTCCCCCCCTACTCATGCTTGCTTGCTATCTCTCAAATAAATAAATAAATAAAAATCTTTTTCTTTTTTTAAAGATTTTATCCATTTATTTATTTGAGAGAGAGAGTGAAAGCACAAGCACGGGGGGAGCAGCGGAAGGAGAGGGAGAAGTAGGCTCTCTGTTGAGCAGGGAGCCCAATGCAGGGCTCGATCCCAGGAACCCTGGGATTATGATGTGAGCGGAAGGCAGACACCCAACCGACTGAGCCACCCAGGAGCCCATAAATAAAATCTTAAAAAAAAAAGACCTATTTATTTGGGAGAAAGAGTGGTGGGAGGGGCTGATGCAGAGGGAGACAGCCCTCACAGGCCAATCCCCCAACCCTGAGATCACGACCCTAGCTGAAAACAAGAGTCAGATGCCCAACTGAGCCACTCAGGTGCCCCCATTTCACATTTCTTGTATGTGATTTAGTGGTGATTATCTCCTTCAGTTTTTGCTTGTCTGGGAAACTCTCTCTCTCCTTCAATTCTGAGTGATCATCTTGCTGAGTAGAGTATTCTTGGTTGTAAATTTACTGGGAGGTTTTTGATTTGTGATTCAGTCTCCTTACTAGTAATTAGCTTATTCTATTTCTTCATGATTCAGTTTTAGAAGGTTGTATGTTTCTAGAAATTTATCCCATTTTTTCTAGGTTGTCCATCTTGTTGGTGTATAATTGTTCTTAGTAGTCTCTTATGATCATTAGTATTTTGTGGTATCAGTTCTCTTTCTTTTCTTTCATATTTGATTTTATTTATTTGAGCCCCTTTTTTTTCTTTTTTAAGATTTTATTTATTTATTTGACAGAGAGAGACACAGTGAGAGAGGGAACACAAGCAGGGGGAGTGAGAGAGGGAGAGGCAGGCTTCCCATGGAGCAGGGAGCCTGATGCGGGGTTCAGTCCCAGGACCCTGGGATCATGACCTGAGCCGAAGGCAGGCACTTAACAACTGAGCCACCCAGGCGCACTTTTTTTTTCTTGGTTAGTCTAGCTAAAGGTTTGTCTATCTTGTTTATCTCTTCAAAGGACCAGCTTTAATTTCATTGATCTTTTTAATTTATTTTTTTAGTCTCCATTTATTTCTGTTATAATCTTTGTTATTTCATTCATTCTACAAACATTGGGCTTCATTTTTCTTCTTTTTCTACTTCCTTGAGGTGTAAAGTTAGATTGTTTGACATTTTTCTGTTTTTTGAGATAGACCTGTATCACTATGAATTTCCCTCTTAGAACTGCTTTTGCTTCCTCCCATAAACTGTATTGTTTTTCATTTGTCTCAAGGTTTTTAAAATTTTCTCTTTTCATTTCTTTTTTGACCCTTGTTTAGTTCTTTTGAAAGATTATTGCTGAGTGGAGAATGGATTTGGGGAGTTGGTAGCAAAAATAGGTATGAGAGAGGGAGGGAGGGGAAAAGAAAAAGAAAAAAAATAGGTATAAGAAGATCATTGAAAAGATTATTACAGTAATCCAGATGTGGGTTAATAGGGGCTTGGATCAAGGTAGTGATTGTAGACAGAGTAAATGGATTTTCATCAATTTTAGGAGATGGTTGAATGTTGATTTTGAGCATCATTGAGAGAGGGGGATACAGAATGACTATATCATGCAGAACTGGGTGGATGATTATATAGGGACTGGAGAAGAAACAGCATTGATTAGTATCAGAGTAGATACACTTACTGAGTTTGAGATGTCTGTGAGATACAGAGACATGAATGGGCACTTGTATATATAGGTTTAGAACCCAAAGAGGTTTGAAGTAGATAAAAGGAAATTGGGACTTGTTAACGATGGTTTTAAGGGAATGGTAGTGGATAGAATTCCCTTAAAAAAGAATATAAATCAGGTGCCAGAGTTTTGAACTGCGCTGCTGAGGGTGGAGTATGTGTCCTCTATGTGGTCGCCTGGATGCAGCTCGCCATGGCCATACCCTCCCTTGAGGAGCTGGACTCCTTCAAGTACAGCCACCTGCAGAACTTGGCCAAGAGTCTGGGCCTCCGGGCTAACCTCAGGGCAGACAAGTTGTTAAAATCTTGAAAGCCCACCTTAAACATGAAGCAAAAAAAGAAAACGAGTATCAGGATGGAAATCAAACTTTCGTATCATCTTTTGATGAGGCTGAGATGCAGCAGCCAAGAACAAACTGAGAGGGAGCTGGTTGTCCATGTCACCAAAACAAGGAGAAAGTGCAGGATATAATCCACAGGAACCCTGACTCCCAGGAGGATCATTCAGAGATAAAAATAAGTGATCACACTGAATTCCAGAATCAAGAGAAGCAGGAAAACCAGGATCTCAGAACTGATGCAGAAGTTCCTTCACCACCAGATGAGAGCCAAGGAGAGGAGAATACGGTTTCCTCAGGAAAAAGAATAAATGGTAATGAAGATTCAAAGGTACCTTCAGAAAGAAAGAAGACTCTCTACACAGATGGGTTTTCTAAACCTGGAAAAAGTAAAAGAACTATAAGCACTACTCCAAACTTTAAGAAGCTTCATGAGGCTCATTTTAAGGAAATGGAGTGATCAATATATTGAGAGAAAAAAGAAACATTTTGAAGAACACATTTCATTTAATGAACTGAAGAAGCAGCCGGTCACCAAGGGAGCGGTGGTGACTCCTGTTTCTCTCCAGAGAAGGCTCCCTGTGGGTTGTACTCCCACCAGCCAGCACCGCTCGCAGGGCCGGCCCCTGGGTTCTGCAGGCCTGAGCACCTTGTGTGGGAAGGGGTCCATCAAGCCTTCCGTTCTCTCAGAAACTAAAATGAATGTCAGGTTTTCAGCTGCTGTCAAAGATAATGAGCATAAGGGTAGACTCCAGCCAGAAAGTCTCCACATGTGACCATATCTGGGAGTACCCCAAAAGGCCAGGCTATGCTTGGGACATAAAAGTTAAAGACTACAAACGGGAATTCTGCTTCTGTTGTTACCCCATTCAAGTGGACAACTGAGGCAGCACAGACTTCAGTCTCTAGTAGGAAACCAGTGTTTGATCTCAAAGTAAGTCTGTCTGGTCCCCTCACCTATGAGCCACACAAAGGGAGGAACAATGGAAGCAACACGAGCAAAAATGAAAGAAGAAGAAAGCAACGGTTTTGGGAGCTCAAAGAGGCCTCATTATGGCCAAAGATTAATTTAACATCCTATAAATATTACTTTATTCTGAACCCTTTCTTTAGTGTAAATATTTTAATATTGTCTTCCCCACTTTAGTCAAGACTTTTTTCTGCTCTTTGTTGACTATCTATGTAGTAGGTGGATTCTTCACATGCTACATCTCTGAAAAGATGTTACTAACCTTAAAGCGCACAAATTCTTTGAGATGGTTTTTACCTAAGTCTCTGTCCAATTCAGTTTTCTAATGAGACTCATCCTACAGATTCTTGACCTAGATTTTTAATGTCAAGTTCCTTCTGCTGACAGAACTGGAATCCTTCTAGACAGAAGCATTTACCTGATGGTAGGTAATTCTACCACAGGCTTTAGTATTAGTAGCACTTGGACCAGTAACAAGCTGAGAAAGCCACCCCTTCTTCCTCTAGAAAATCGAGTGGTCTTAATGAAACAGGCAGCCACACGGGTTGGTAATGGCATAAATATTCTACCTATGTGAAGTGTTTGGTTACCTATGCATGTTTGTTCAGATCACTTGATGTAATTGCCATCTGTCACTCCATATATTCTTAAAAACTTTATAGCTCATTCTAGCCTTACTTATTTAAAAATATGCAGGGCCATACTGAAATCTAAAGATTGCTGCTTCAAGGATCAACACGCTCTGTCAGAGTTACATCTTACTTTATGAAAAAGACTAGAGTTGCTTAGCATCATAGCCATGTCTGTTGCATCTAAGTGGAGCTTCTGAGCTTTGTAGTGATTAAGATTTTCATAAATGTTTTCTCATGGTGGCCAAAAACAAAAAAAAAATCAGATTTTTTTCTTGAGGACTGAGCACAGAAATTTCAACATTTAAGATTGTGTAGAATGAAGTAGGAGAAAATCAGAATTTTTAGTGGCAAATAAGTCATGGAGGAAAACTTTTATAAAGGATGAAAATGTGATTCACTGTAATTGAATGTTGCTAAGATGGGAAAGAAGCCAGAAAAGAGTGGGGGGCATGAGTGGGAGGTGAAGAGGAGACAATGGGAGTACATAACTCTTTTGAGATTGTATTCCTTTTGAATGTGAAGGGTTCACTATTTGAAAGTTGAGGTGTAGTGGAATATACAGTGGAGAAGTAGTGTATATCAGATGGGTGAAGCTGTGGCCCTGGAATTTGAATGAGAGGTGAGGGTTAGAGAATCTGAGAGTCATTTGTATGGAGATGGTAGATGAAGACTTTTAGAAGAAAAGGGAGCCAAAGATAGAACTGGGAGAGATCTATAGTTAGAAATTTTCTTTAGCTCGTCATTAAATAATATCATGCATGGTATTCATAATTTGCATAAGTAATTTTAGCATGGACTTATTTCGTCCAACTCAGTTGTTCCAAGCTTTGGCTGAGACAGTTCAGGTTTTCCTCTTCTTAAATTTGACATTGTTAAAAGCAAGATACAGAATACTCTGCTCCCAAAGTGTTGGCAAAATGAGAGCATACATACATAGTATCTAGTTTTACTGCACGTATTTTTTTAAATTTTTATTTTATTTTATGTTAATCACCATACATTACATCATTAGTTTTTGATGTAGTGTTCCATGATTCATTGTTTGCGTATAGCACTCAGTGCACCATTCAATACGTGCCCTCTTTGATACCCATCACCGGGCTAAGATTTTATTTATTTATTTGACAGAGATACAGCGAGAGAGGGAACACAAGCAGGGGGAGCAGGAGAGGGAGAAGCAGGCTTTCCAGTTAGCAGGGAGCCCGATGCAGGACTTGATCCCAGGGCTCTGACATCATGACCTGAGCCGAAGGCAGATACTTAATGACTGAGCCACCCCGGTGCCCCTACTGCAAGTATTAAGAACCTACCAATTTGGCTAGTTTTCTAGTAGTTGCTATTTTGTGAAATATATCACTTATAGTTACTGGATTAGTAGTGAGTCACAATCCAGTTTTACATATACTCTTATTATTACTCTTGGTGCATGGTAGTTCTGGTATACAAATTGTATCACCCTGTTAGTCTGCTACCTAGAATGATCCAAAAGATAAGACCGTCCTTCTAATGAATTTGTCTCTCATTTATTATCTACTTGTAGAATATGGAATATCTGAGTTAGTGTCTGATCTTTGAAATTTTTGGTATGCAATTAAGGTTGAAACTGTGATTTTGACATTGTTTCAATTTATATCAAACTGTTCGGATATATTTGTTAAGACTCTTGTTGCAAGTTAAAGCTTGCTTAAGAAAAAAAGGAGAGTTATATAAGGATACCAGGATATTTCACAGAATCCAAAGGTAGGTATTGCAGCTGTATGTCTCCGGAATAGTGTTGAAGGGTATGTAATTAATTCAGCTTAGATCAGGAGTGCACACCTGGTTAATAAACTGGTTAGGCTGATAAGTGTTCCTGGAACATGGCATTTAATCTTGCAATAAAAATTTACATGTGGACCTGGGGTGAGAGGTGGGCAATTCTGGAATTCTGTTGGCAAATATAATCTAAAAGATATGTACTATCTAGAAATTCAAGGTATGAACTGGGGCTAATATAGAGTTAATTAATGGTTCCAGTCATGGAACAAAAATCTATGTGCTACTTTAGGGATGTTGTATATGTGAATAGTTTCCAGCCCTTTATCATATCTACACAAATTCATCTCTATGGTCTTTAGTTTTACTACTGCAGAGATGAAAATTGTACATGTTCCTTGTTTTAGTGCTAATCTCAAATCGGTTGCTGTTTTAGAGTTTCAGTATATTTGATACATCCCATGTGTTATCACATTTCCAAATATTTGTTAAACTGCACTTTTTTGTTTAGTGTGTACTGTATGAAAACAACTACCTGATTCTAAAAGCTCTTGACTGAGAATTCACTGTTTGTGAACAATGCCAGATTGATATCCTGGAAATTGAAGCCTTGTGTGATGTGGGGTAGCAACAATGTCAGCTTCCAGATCCTGCTCTCTTAATGTACTTTGGTCTGATCTGCAGGAATAAAGCTCTTCCCAAAGATTATTGAATTTATTTTTTCTGCCACTGTGAGGGAGAGTGTTGATATTCAAAGGTTTTTTTTTTTTTTTAATTCTTTTTTTTTTTTTTAAAGATTTTATTTATTTGACAGAGAGAGCGCAAGCAGTGGGGAGAGGGAGAAGCAGGCTCCCCACTGAGGGGGGAACCCGATGTGGGGCTCGATCCCAGGACCCTGGGATCATGACATGAGCCAAAGGCAGACGCTTAACTGAGCCACCCAGGCGCCCCTCAAAGGGTTTTTTTAAGGATCAAATATACTTAACCTTTTCAGAAAGTTTAACTGTCAGGTTACTTTTTTGTTCTTGTATTTCTTTTCATTGTTCAGATGAGCTAATCACTTAAGATCAGTGGCCCCAATGGATTATTAATTGTATAAACAAACACTGATTGGTGTTATGGTACAAATCATACTCTTCCTTTCTCTTGTAATTCTTGCACACAGATAGCTTTTTTTAAAAAGATTTTTATTTATTTTTTGACAGAGAGAGACAGCGAGAGAGGGAACACAAGCAGGGGGAGTGGGAGAGGGAGAAGCAGGCTTCCCTGCCGAGCAAGGAACCAATGTGGGGCTCGATTCCAGGACCCTGGGATCATGACCTGAGCCGAAGGCAGATGCTAAACGGCTGAGTCACCCTGGCACCCCCACAGATAGCTTTTTGATGATAAATAATAGCTACCATTTATTGAGCTCATATATATTAGATGGCAGATCGGATAAAGAGGTACTTTATATAAACTCATTCTTTTTCATCATTAAAACTATCCTGCAAAGCATAGTTTTCATATAAAGACACTGAGACTTGGAAAGGTTAAGTAACTTGCTTAAAGCAGCCCTAGCTGTTAAGTGCTAGAGCATGAATTCAAACCTGGATTTGCCAGAGCCCTGCACCAGTGCTCTTTTACCAAATTCCACTGCTACTCATAAAAAAGTTTCATCTGGATTAAACATCATAGAAGAAAGTCTATTATGTATTGGTAATGGTTGATTTAAAATTCCAGTCCCATGGACATTAAGGAGGGCATGTGATGTAATGAACATTGGGTGTTATCTAAGACTGATGAATCACTGAACTCTACCTCTGAAACTAATAATACACTATATGTTAATTAACTGAATTTAGATTGAAAAAATAGTAAAAAAAAAAAAAAAGATTCCTTATAAGGCTATAAGGCAAAAAAAAAAAAAAATTAAAAAATTCCAGTCCCAGTTTTGCTAGATACTCCATTGTCATATTCATAGATACTCTTGAATCACACTTTTTCTTTTAAAAAGGTAAGTTGTGGGGCACCTGGGTGGCTCATTTGTTAGCATCTGCCTTCGGCTCAGGTCATGATCCCAGGGTCCTGGGATCGAGCCCCACATCGGTTTCTCTGCTCAGCCAGGAGCCTGCTTCTCCCTCTCCCACTCCTCCTGCTTGTGTTCCCTTTCTAGCTGTCTCTGTCTCTCTCTGTGTCAAATAAATAAATAAAATCTTAAAAAAAAAAAAAAAGATAAGTTGTGGGCTGCCTGGGTGGCTCAGTTGTTTGGGCGTCTGCCTTCTTCTCAGGTCATGATCCCAGGGTCCTGGGATCGAGTCCCACATCGGGCTCCCTGCTCAGTGGGGGGCCTGCTTCTCCCTCTGCCTGCCATTCCCCCTGCTTATGCTCTCTCTCTCTCAAATAAGTGGATGAAATGTTTAAAAAAAAAAAGATAAGTTGCTAAACTAATAGCTGTCTGAAGAATTATGATCATGGATAGAAAGCCTTGATAAAACATAGTTTAAGTTTGAACTGTTCTTCAGTATGCAAATTCATAATTTTATTGGCATTAACAGACTTCAAAATAGTAGGTACATACAAGCCTTAGCAGTCTAAGCACAACTCTGGGATCCTTTGTATGGAAAAATGTCCTAGGTGGAAGTGCTTTGAAAGTTAGCTTTGAAAGTGAGTCCTTTAGGAAAAAAAAAAAAAAAAGAGAGTCCTTTAGTTATTTTACTGTATATCACAAACGGTTAGTGAGCACTTACTCTGTGCCAAATACTGTGCTCTCTATCATGAATACAGTGGTAAGTAAGACAGAAGCAGTCCCTATCCTGAAAAACCTCAATAGCCTGGAAGAGAGAGATAAACAGTTTTTTAAAATTCATAATTCAGTTGATAAGTGCTATGATAAAGGAAGTAAAAGCTATACAAGAAAGAAGGGACACCTATTTGAGACCTAGATCAGAAGGGTTTCATCGAAGATGTGATATGTAGGCTAGGATGAGGAGAAGTAAAAATTAGTAAAGTAACAGTGGAAGGGCACAGTATTCCAGGCCTAAATAATGTATGGAGGCCTGTTTTGATAACAGTTTTATTGAGATATTATTGACATATCACAAAATTCATTCTTTTAAAGTATACATTCAGTGGTTTTCAGTATATTCACAGAGTTGTGCAACCATTACCATTATCTAATTCCAGAACTTTTTTTTTTAAGAGAGGGAGGGGGGAGGGGGTAGAAGGAGAGGGAGAGAGAAAATCTTAAGCAGGCTCCACGCCCAGCCTGGAGATCAAACACTCGGGGCTCGATCTCACAACTCTGAGATCATGACCTGAGCCGAAATCAAGAGTTGGATGCTTAACCAACTGAGCCACTCAGGCACCCCCAGAACATTTTTACCACACTGAAAAGAAGCCCTGTACCCATTAGTGGTCACTCCCTATTCTTTCCTCTTCCTATTTTCTGGCAACCACTTATCTACTTTCTGTCTTTAAGGATTTGCCTATTCTGGACATTTCATATAAATAGAACCATACAGTATGTGGTCTTTTGTGACTGTCTTCTTTCACTTAGCATAATATTTTCTTTTCTTTTTTAAAGATTTTATTTATTTATTTGAGAAGGTTAGAGAGAGAGCACAAGCAGGGGGAATGGGAGGGGAAGAAGCAGACTCCCCGCTGAGCAGGGAACCTGAAGCGGGGCTTGATCCCAGGACACTGGAATTACGACCTGAGCTGAAGGCAGATGCCCAACTGACTGAGCAGCCAGGCACCCCTAGAATAATATTTGCAAGGTTCATCCAGATAATAGCATGTATTAGTATGAGTGCCTGTTTTGAGGAATAGAGGTGGGCAAGATTAAATAAAAGTTCTATTGATTAGGATGACCAGTGCATAGAATAAGAATCTGAGAATAGAGAGAAGGTGTCATACTAGAGAAGTAAGCAGAAACCAAATCTAACAGAACTATGTTTTAGAGGCATGGACTTTATTCTAAGGGCAGTAGGGTACCCCTGAATGGTGTTAAGTGCAAAAATATTATAATGAGATTTGTGTTTTGCATCTGCATAGAGAATAGGCTAGATGGACACACAATGGGGCAAGGAGAATAGTTAGGAATCTTACAAAAATCTGGGCAACAGAAAAATGTGAGATATGGCAGTGGAAATGGAGAGAAGTGGATGGATTTGAGAGATTTAAAAGGCAATATTGATAAGACTTGTTGTTAGACTGAATGTAAAGGTAGAAGGGAAAGAAGGGATAGTATCTAGAATGGTATTCAAGGCTTTGAGTTGGTCAGCAGAGTGGATAATGGTACATAGACTCATTAAGGAATTGGTTAACTAGGTGGGTTTCAGGGTGCTGATCTATAAGGAGTTATAAAATGCCACTGGGAAGTTGATGAGATGAAAAATGCATTTACCAGAACTCTTAGTAGAATAATGTATGTTGTTTAGAGGAAAACTTTGATAAGATTCCATAGAAGAAGGTAAGATCCCCTCCCTCACCAGCTTCTTGCTTGAATAATGAGATAGTTCCTAAACTGTACTCTAAGAAGCTCAAAGGCTGGTTTTATTGAGTGGGATATGCAAATTTGAAGTCAGAGCTAAATAGTTCAGTAGAGGAGGGGCGGCTATCAATGCATCTTCTTTTTTGCCTGTCCCTTTTATGATTCTTACCCTTTCCTTTAGAATATTTATATAAGATTGGATTAAAGAGTATCAAATTGGGGTGCCTGGGTGGCTTATTTGGTTAAGCGTCCAGCTCTTGATTTTGGCTCAGGTCATGATCTTGGTCATGAGACTGAGCCCCATGTTGGGCTCTGCTTAAGATTCTCTCTCTTCTTCTCCCTCTGCCCCTTCTTCCCTTAAAAAAAAAAAAAAAAAAGTATCAAATTACTAACCTGTTGCATGTATCTATTCCTATGTAATAAATTACACCAAACCATAGTGGCTTAAAACTTTAATTATTATCTCTTCTGGTTAGGAATTGGCTGGGCTCAGCTAGGTGGTTCTCACTTAGGGTTTTCATGAAGCTGTAGCCAGACAGTGACTGGGTGTTGCTTGAGGCTTGCTCATTCAAATATGTAAAGGTTCATGGGCAAAATCACCTACATATGGCCTTTCAATGTGGTCTCTCTAGCATAATTGGATTTCAAGAGTGAGTATCCCAAAAAACTGTTACCTTTTACCTAGCTTTAAAAGTTATGTAGTATTCTTTCTGTTTTGCTCTATTTGTTGAGGTAGTCATGAAGTTCTGCCCATGTTTAGAGGAAGGGGACATAAATTTCACCACTCTTGTAAGAAGATCATGTGGAATGGCAGGTACTGGAGCAGATATCTTTGCAAATATAATTTGCCACACCTAAATTAAGAGTCTTGTCTGCACTAGGATAAGAAACAAAGAAAATGACTTTGGAAGATTGAATGCAATTTTGTACATACTGAGTTTAACTCCCTGTTAGACTTATTGGTGAAAATGTTAAGAAGTTTGGTTACTAAGCAGATACTGACTTTGTTCTGTGGTAAAAAGTATTAATCAGAGCCAAGATAGGAAAGAGTATTTAACTGAGAATGTTTTCTAGTTTATCCTTCTTGTTTTCTTATTCTTTTTTTTTTTAATCCAAGACCAGGATTGTGGAAATTACAGATTGTTCCCTATTTAACAATGGTTTGACTTTATGATTTTTTAGACTTTAGGATCATGCAAAAGCTGTACACATTCAGTAGAAACCATACATCAAATTGTGAATTTTGATTTCTTCCTAGGCTAGTGATGTGTGGTGTGATACTGTCTTGTGATTCTGGGCAGCGGCAGTGAGCCATGGCTCCCAGGCAGCCATGTAATTGCAAGGGTGAAGAGCTAATACACTTAAAACCATTCTGTACCCATACACCCATTCTGTTTTTTACTTTCAGTATGATATGCACTGAATTACATGAGATATGCAACACTTTATTATAAAATAAGCTGTTAGATGATTTTGCCCAGCTGTAGGCTAATGTAAGTGTTCTGAGCACGTTTAAGGTAAGCTAGGCTAAGCTATGATGTTTGGTAGGTTAGGTGTATTAAATGTGTTTTAGACTTAATGATATTTTCAACCTGCGTTTGGTTTATTGGGACATAATTCCATCATAAATTGAGAAAGATCTGTATTACCTTCATAAATCTCTTCTGTTATAAACATGTCCACATCAGAGATTCTTATAAATCGCTTGCATTTTATATTTTAAACATCATCTTTATTCCTGTCATTTTCCTTATAGGTTTATTTAAAAAAAATCTTGGTTTTTAAATTTTAGATGATTCTTCTTTCTCTTTCCCCATAAATAATTAAAATTTTAATCTTCTGTTATATATCCCAGGGAGATAATCTTTTAAAATCCTTGTCTTTCCTGTTTCCTTTCTTTTTCAGTTTTCATATTCGAAAGTAAAAATTTAAGTAGCTTGGGATTTTTTTTTTAATTTTATTTATTTTAGAGCGAGAGCCAGGGAGAGGAGCAGAGGGGAAGGAACAAAGGGAGATGGAGAGGGAGAGGGAAAGAATTTTATGCTGAGCCTGGAGCCTGATGTGGGGCTCCATCTTAGGACCCTGAAATCACAACCTAAGCCAAAACCAAGAGTTGGATGCTTAACTGACTGAGCCACCCAGGCACCCCTAGTTTGGGTTTTTATTAATTGAGATTCATGTATCCTTAGTTCTCTTTCCTGTTATTAATAAATAATAAACATTCATTCCAAGAAAAATTAGGACTATAGAAGATTGAAAAAAATGTAAATCACCCAAACACTACCAAGAGATTCTTTATTATATTTTGGTATATGTTTCTTAAGACTTCTAAGTTTTGAGGCACCTGGCTGGCTCAGTCAGTGGAGTATGCAACTCTTGATCTTGGGGTTGTAGGTTTGAGCCCTATATTGGGTGTGGAGATTACTTAAAATATTTTTTTTTAAAAAAGAACTTTTAAGTTTTCCCCAAATATGGAATCTTACCATTTGTACCATTTTATAAATGGCTCCTTTCAATTGACATTTAGATTTTTCCCAATATTTTACTATTTTAACATCAATCTAACAGTTATTCCATATTTTTTATATTTATCCAATTATTTCCTTAAGGTAAATCTCTAGAATGTAATTATTACGTCAAAGTGCCTGTATTAATAATGATAAAATTTCCCAATTATTGTGCTTGATTGGCTCAGTCAGTGGAGCATAGGATTCTTGATCTCCAGGTCATGAGTTCAGGCCCCATGTTGGCTGTGAAGCCTACTTAAAAAAAAACAAAACAAAAAAACCCCAACCAATTATTTAAATCCTTGTCACTTTTTTTTTTCTCTTCCACTAGAGAAATCTCTGTTTTTGTTTCTCACATGTTTTGCTTACTGTCCCTTTCTCCTACAACACACACATTCACAAATATTTATCAGGGTGGAAGAAAGCTTCATCATGAAGTTGATTACTTAAATATGGACTTCATTAACCTCATTTGATTTATCTTTTTGTGAAACATTTCTTGAACACTCTGTACTATGCCCTGGGTTACAGAGAATGAAGACATACTCATTGTTCTCAATGAACTGACAGTTCAGTGGGGAGGTATACAGGCATACTGATAATGTAAATTAATTTGGTAAGTGCTGCCATTTGTAGAGAGAAGACATGACATGAGTATAGGATGACTCTTCTAAACAGCCTGTAGAGAATCAGGGAAGGCTTCCCAGGTTGAGTTGAGAGTGAGTTTGAGTTGAAACTTGGGTAGTGAAAATTAGCTAGGCAAAGAAGAGTGGCAAAAGTGTCTCAATATAGGCACAGAACATGCAATGATAGAGAAGCATGATAAAGCATCTCACAAGAAATATGGGTATTTTGTATGAATGGAGCTTAGGGAAGTAGTGGGAGAACAGTTTGGAAAAGAGGCAGAGACCAAGTTCTGAAAGAATCTCTATTGCCATACTAAAAACTATACTTCATTCTTGGGGGAAGAGATTAAGGGGATATATTCATTAGCTAGAAAAGCACAGTCAATCTGGGTAGTATTTGTGGTAACAAATGAAGACCCATCGCTGACATCCAGAGGTGTGTCCGTTAAGTAGGTGAGATAGGAGGGGGATAAGGTAAGAACTGATGAGGGCTTAAAATAAGGCAGTTGTAGAAATAGAAGGAGGGAGATGCATTTAGGAGCTATTTATTTGTCCCACTTGTCATGGGAGATGTGTTATATGCTATACTTAATTAAATCATCCTGGATATTTTGAATACCTACTATATGTGATAAGCACTGTTGGGGTCTTGGGATAAAAGGATGAACAAAGGGTTTCCTGCCTTGAGTGGCTTATCGTTTAGTGGAGTGCAACAGATTGTAAAGGGAGAAATTACCATGTAATGTGAAATGTGTTGTAGATATAAATGTATTATGAGAGCTTAGAGAACTAAGTGATTATTAATTTCACATTAGGAGGTGGCATTGAGCAGAATCTTGAAGGCCTTCTGTGAAAATTTTTTTCCTTGTATCTTGAACTATATTTAAAACATTTTAGGGGTGCCTGGGTGGCTCAGTTGTTAAGTGTCTGCCTTCGGCTCAGGTCATGATCCCAGGGTCCTGGGATCGAGCCCCGCATCGGGCTCCCTCTCCCACTCCCCCTGCTTGTGTTCCCTCTCTCGCTGTCTCTCTCTCTCTCTCTCTCTGTCAAATAAGTAAATAAAATCTCGGAAAAAAAAAAAAACAAAACGTTTTATACTGTATTTTATGTCGTATATCTATCTTGTTACTAAATTTCTTTTGTTCCTTCCAAAAAGCAATTCCATAATGCCAAAAGGCGATGAAAAGGCTCTACCATAAAGTGCTCATTCTGGGCAAAAAGTACTAGATTACTGTCTCTTATCTGGAAAGCATGTTTTTATGTTGAGGTGAGGGAGGCACTACTTGTTGCTTGTCTATTTATCTGTCTTCCCCTTTGTTTTTCTAAACTATTTCTCAATTTATTTGTTAGGGCATTGGCAACTTTTAAGTCTACTTTTAAGAAAGAATACCATATTGGGACGCCTGGGTGGCTCAGTCTGCCTTAAGCTCAGGTCATGATCCCAGGGTCCTGGGATCGAGTCCCGCATTGGGCTCCTTCCTCAGCAGGGAGCCTGCTTCTCCCTCTACCTGCTGTTCTGTCTGCTTGTGCCCCCCGCCCCGAACAAATAAATAAATAAAATATTTTTAAAAAATAAGAAAGAATACCATATTATATTCCATTATGTGTTAGTTCTCGAAGATAAGAATGGAGACTTGTGGCTAAATAGGATGGATTGATCCCCCTCCCCCACACACTTATTTTCTTTCTTCCATAAAACTCCACTGAACGACAGGAATAAACAACAGAAAAGGAAACAACATTGGATGGGAGGTTTCAGTGAATGGAAAAAGTAAAATATAAGTTTTAGAACTAAAGAAGTAATAAATTGTGGAGAGAGATGTGATGAGAAGCAAGTCTACACCCCCACAGAACCTTAGAGAAACTTGTGGAGGCTCTAGGAATCTCTAAAGGCTTAGGTGAGATGTAGTGCTGAAAAAGAAATTGGTTGGAAGTCTGTACAAGGAGTGGTTAGATATGCTGGTATTCTACCCTAGTTTATGTAGCCAAGTAATGTTATTCTTTGTCCTGCAGGAAACTTAAAGGTTTATTTTTTGGAAAAATTGAATTATGAAAGCTTTGAGTTAAGGGATTCCAGGCATATCAAAATTTAGGAATGAGGTACAGTGTTGAAAGTAGATTGACTAAGGGAAATGTAGTGTGAAGTCACAAATGTAAAGTTGAGAGCAGTCTCCTCCTTGTGTGATTTTCCTCTAGACACATTTAAACTTCTTAGGGGAACGTATGGAGTTAGGTAGGCAGTTGGATTTAATCAGACTCAAGGCTTTGCCAGCTGAGGCTAAAGGTCAGAGGGATAAAATTCCAGAAGAAAAACCTGTGATGTTTGAGACAGTTACATAATATTATTGGACTTGCCTCATACATCAAAATAGATACAGACATACAGGATTTGACTTTGAATCTGTAGATTAATTTTATTTATTAAAAAAAATCTTCAGTTAAATAGTTTAATTAGAGGTGAGGACCTTACTTTTGCCTTATTCATTTTGACCTTGGTACTTCTACCTCATATAGCCATTTCCTATTTCTGATATGATTAATTCCTTATTTGGTAGATGTAAGCCTGTTTCTTGGTATCAACAGCACCTCTCATTTAGAAAATGTAACAAATACATATTTTTTTCAAGTTCTCAAGATAGGAAAATCTTTCACCAGTGATTTTCATTCCATATTTTTTTTTAAAGATTTTATTTATTTATTCATGACAGAGAGAGAGAGAGAGAGAGGCAGAGGGAGAAGCAGACTCCTAAGGAGCAGGGACCCCGATGCGGGACTCGATCCCAGGACCCTGAGATCATGACCTGAGCCGAAGGCAGACGCTTAACCATCCGAGCCACCCAGGCGCCCCATTCCATATTTTTTTTTTAAAGATTTTATTTATTTATTTGCCAGAGAGAGAGACAGCACGAGAGGGAACACAAGCAGGGGGAGTGGGAGAGGGAGAAGCAGGCTTCCCGCCGAGCAGGGAGCCCGATGCGGAGCCCGATTCGGGGCTCGATCCCAGGACCCTGGGATCATGACCTGAGCCAAAGGCAGACTCTTAATGACTGACCCACCCAGGTGCCCCCCTTCCATATTTTTTATTGGTCTCTGGAAACTTGAATTTTAGCTTTTTCCTTATTCTCTTATTTTTTAGTAAGTACATCATTTTCACATCAGATAGTGAATTATATTTGCAATAATGCCAGGAAAATTTATTTTAGTGCCTATTATCTTTAAAATTAAGTGATGTTCATTAGATCATATCTAAGATACTTTCCTGTTCTGAAAATGCTGTGATTATATGTTAGGTATTTTATATGGATAATGTGAGATTTTTTTTTTTTAAGATTTGTTTATTTATTTGAGAAAGCATGAGAGAGGGAGCGCACATGAGAGGGGGGAGGGTCAGAGGGAGAAACAGACTCCCCGCTGAGCAGGGAGCCTGATGTGGGACTCGATCCCGGGACTCCAGGATCATGACCTGAGCCGAAGGCAGTTGCCCAACCAACCGAGCCACGCAGGCACCAAGATAATGTGACATTCTTATTTTATTCTGATTACAATTACTAATCTTGTTCAAGGCTAAATTAGGCTCTTAAAGAGTTTCAGGTTATCTCTGAGCAGCTTCAGAGGTATTTAAATTGGACTACTGTAACTTCATGGATATTGTCATATATTCAGAAGAAGGAAATAACATTTGAGGAAGCTTTGGCAGCTTTGTTTTTTTGCATACCCCTGACAGTAAAGGTTAATATTGGGCTAATAGATCCATTGCTTCTAAACAGTGGAAGAGGACTGGAATCATAAAAGATTCCATTTGGAGGAAAAACGGTTGTTTGGCAATAAAAATCTCAACGGGAAGCCTCTGAATCTCAGTTTAAGGATTCTGTATGGCGGGTGGACAGGAAAAAAAAAAATCCCACATTCTAGTGAAGTAGCAGTTTTACTAGCTTTGGATTCTTGGAGGGCCTATTGTAATACAAAATAAGTGGTATTTTTGTGAATTAACATAGTTAAAACCATTGGGAAGAAAGTGCCTGCCTTTGATGTTTCACTTCGTATTTTCCATTGAAAATAAGAAATGTTAGGGGCGTTTGGGTGTCTCAGATGGTTAAGCATCTGCCTTCAGCTCTGGTCATGATCCCAGGGTCCTGGGATCGAGCCCCATGTCAGGCTTCCTGCTCAGCGGGAAGTCTGCTTCTCCCTTTCCCTCTACTGCTCCCCCTGCTTGTACTCTCTCACTCTTTCTGTTGAATAAATAAATAAAATCTTTAAAAAAAAAAAGAAAATAAGAAATGTTAAAAAATTCTTAACTGTTATTGAAATGTTTAACTTTTGGCCTTCTTACACAATAAAATGTGTCTGCTACATTTCATGCTGGCCAGGTCTTTGATTCTGAAGATGTAATTTATTATTTAAGCCCATAGCTTTCATTTGTTTGGCTATGATAGGTTTATATGAAGAAAAGTAGGACTTACTGCTTTAGCAAATGTAATGAGCAATGTGTTTTTTTTTTCTTTAGGATCAAACAGAGCATACTGAATCAGCAGGACTGGCTGGTGGTGCGGCAAGCATCATGAGTAAGCACAGGGAGGTCTGTTCCTTATCACGTGTGTAAAGGGAAAAAGGTAAGAAAACCAGTGTTCTGTTTCTATTAGAGATTGAATTTAAGAAAACAACTAAGTCTATAGAAAATAATGCTCATGTATGTATGCTGCTGGCTTCATTTTTAACATTGTCTCTTGTTAAATCAGGAGTGTGGTTTTAAAAAAAGACTTAAATCCAGAGCAAAGGGTATTTTTAAATAACTGTTGAATTATGTCAAAAATTCTAATTTCTCCTGCCAGTGCTTGGCTTTTTCCTTTTGGAGTCAACTTCCACTTTGAGGATAGAAAGGTAATTTCAGCATGAAAAAGAACATGGATTTGAACAATATTGTTAAGAGAAAAAAAATCCAATTAATCTTATTTCTATTTCTTAGTCATCATGTAAGAGTTAAACAATTAAAGCTAATTTGGGGGCAGGGAATCAGAAATATAGATTTAATTAAATTATTTTACTTTGTATTTTTAGACTAATTGTGAAGAGCAGTAATTTCCAGCAGAAAATTGGAAGTATTTTACTAATTCTTGTAGAGCAGGAATCATTGATTTTTTTTTTTTCCTGACTAGGAATCATGTGATTTCTTTCAGGGCTTACAGTTACCGAAGGGGTAGAAAATGGTGGTGGGGGTGGAGGGTATGTGGGTGAGATTAGTTTCAGAAACTGATTATGCCATTCACTAATGGCATGTTGCATACTCTGGTTGAGTTCTTAAGCTTTGAGGATAGAGGGATGAGCCTGACAGTGTGTGATAGGAGACTGAGCTCTTTCTCTCTTTAGTTGAGAGTGGAGTGGAGTGGCACTCAGTAGTGCCTTCCCCATCAAAACGTTTGGGCCTGCAGCTGGAAGAGTATTTCTTGTACCCTAGCTACCTCATGTGAGGGTGTGTGAAGGGAGTGCCCTTTTCTGCCTTTACTGGGCAAAATCTTATTCTTCAGGCATTAATTACCTCTTTAGGAAGTTTTCAACCCACTGCAAAAACTATCAACAATAATAAATAGTAAATAATAAGGGGTAATCAGTTATTAGAATATTTGTCATAGTAGCTCAGAAATACACCCCCGCCTCAGTCTGATTTAGCTTCACCTCTTCCTTGGCTTTGTAGCACTCAGTGCATATATCAGTTGACACAGTGTTTTATATTTTAAGTTTACTCATCCATCTCCCCTATGAGACATTAGGCACTGTTAGGTCAGGGACATTGTCTTATTTGTCATTGTAATCTAATGACTAGGACAGTGCCTGGAACATAGTAGATGCTCAGTAATGTTTGGTACATGGATATACACATGTTCATTGTAATTAGTAGATAGCATAAAGAGGAAGTACCAGTGAAGAAAACAAAAAGGAGCAATCAGATCAGTGCTTTAAAAGTGGGACCCCCTAAGACTGAGATTCAAGAGAGTGTCCAAAAGGACTCTCATCAATAGAATAAAAAAGAAGAGGTCTAGAAGCCCAACAACAAATGAAGAGGTCCTCAGGAAGGAGCTGTACTAAATTAAGTAATTATATGTCTTTTTTGAGCTATACAGGTATAATATTTAGTAACTTCTATTTTGAATAAGAGTTGGATGCTTTTATAAGAAGACAAGTAAAGAATCCTGACATAAGGGGCACCTGCCTGGCTCAGTTGGTAGAGCATATGACTTCTGATCTCAGGATCGTGAGTTCAAGCCCCACATTAGGTGTGGAGCCTACTTAAAATTAATTAATTAATTTAAAAATGAATCCTGACATAGGATTTAAATCCTCTGGGAGACCCAGCTTATGCAGTGAGAAGACTGCCCCTCTCCCAAGTCCTCAGGAGACCACAGGTTATTCTTTGGAAGATGAAACTGAAGATGCTCAAGACTTGGGGACACTAAACATAACAAATCAGGGATGAGGCACCATAGGAAAGCCGAGGGATTAAGGGAAATCCTTTATATTGAAAAGTGAGACCCTTCCCCTCACTCCTTCCTCTACTTTTCTTTCAGAAGGTAATTGTCTGGTATTATATCTTTTTCCTCCCTTGTAGAAGATTATATGAGTCCTCTCCGGAGTCTAAAGAAAAGACTTATCTATACTGGCATTGAGAGGTCTCCCCATGAGATAGCTGTGTTCCTACCTGATCAACATGCAGTGGAAGCCTCCTGGTTGAGAAGCCAAGTATGCAGATCTTGCAGTTGGCTTTTAGTAGTTCCATTTATTCAATAAATAGGCATTTGGGGAAAGCATCCAATGAGAAAGACAGCAAAAGTACAAAAGATGAACTTGAAGGAAATAATACTGGAAATAGAAGAAAGTTTGAGGGAAAAAACCCAAAAAACAATAGGTAATTAGTAATTGCATCAGGCAGGTAAGAGAAGAAATTATATTCATGAAATAAGATGCTGTAAAAATCATTAGAAAAAGAAAGTGCTCTGGAAATTTAAAATATGATAGACACTTTTGGTGCATTTAAAAAAATTTAAACTATCTCAAGCTTATAGAAAAGTCACAAGTACAAAGAACTTTTTTTCTCTGAACCATTTGAGAATAAGTTGCTAGCTGCTGCATGCCCCATCCCCTTTGAAACTGTGTTTCTGGCAAACAAGGACATTCTCCTACATAACCACAATACATTCATCAAAATCAGGAAATTAATTTTGATTCATTACTACCATCTAATTCTCAGATCTTATTCAAGTTTTGCCAGATGTACAAATAATGTCCTCTATATCAAGAGGATCTAGTTTAGAATCACGTGTTGCATTTAGTTGTCATGTTTCTGTAGTCTCCTTCCATTTGGAACAGTTCTGCAGTCTTTGACTCTTTTGACCTTGTCGCTTTTGAAGATTGCAGACCAGTTATTTTGTAGAATGTTCCTTAGTTTTGGTTTGTCTGATGTTTCCTCCTGACTAGATTCAGGTTATGCATTTTTGCGGGAATATCACAGAAGTGGTGCTATTTTTGTTTTTAATTAATACATTTTATTTTTTTAGAGCAGTTTTAGGTTCATAGCAAAATGGAGCAGAAATTAAAGGTCGTTTCCATAACCCCCCGACTGCCCCCACCCCCTACCTCACTTCTCCCAATATTGACATTGCTGTGTCCTTTTCATTGCAGCCTATCAAAGAGCACAGATTTCCATTTGTCACATTACTGATGATGCTCACTTTGATACTTGTGTAAGGTGGTGTCTGCCAGGCTTTGCTGCTCAAGTTACTCTTTTTTTGCTTTGGTAATTAGTATTTTTGTGGAGAGGAACTTTGAAGCTATGTAAATATCCCTTCCTCATCATACTTGGGACTCATTCATTCATATTGCAAAGACTCATGGTTCTCTTTTTTATTCAGTGGGCTATAATCCATTGCTATCTTTATTTATTTTGATTTTCTTATTTAGCCTGTGGGAACTCCTTCAGGCTGGTTTCTTTGTCCTTTTGACATGTGCCCACCATTCTTGGAGCATATACTTGCTTTCCAGCGCACAAGATACCCAAGATTGTTTTTTTTTAAATTGAAATATAGTTCACATACCATAAAATTCATTCTTTTAAAGTGTGTAGAGTCCAATGGTTTTTATATATTTACAGAGCTCTGCAGTCATCACCACTGTGTAGTTCCAGAACATTTTTACCATCCCAAAAAGAAATCTTATATCCATTAGTAGTCACTTCCTGTTTCCCTCCCAGTTCCCCCCAGCACCTGACAATCATGAATTAATTTTCTGTTTCTGTGGATTTGCCTATTCTGGATAGTCCATACAAATGGAATCATATATAGCTTTTTGTGTCTGCTTCTTTACCTTAGTATATCCAAAATTTATTCATGTTGTAGTATACAGCAGTATGTCATCATCTATTTTTATTGCCCTATAATATCCCACTTTGTTGATATACCATCCCACACTTTATTCATCCATTTATCAGTTGATATATATTTGGGTTGTTTCCACCTTTTGGCTGTTGTGAATGATGTTGCTTTGAGCATTTGGGGATGAGTTTTTGTGTGAATATATTTTCATTTCTCTTGGGTATAAACCTAGGAGTGGAATAGCTATGCCATAAGGTAACACTGTTTAACTTTTTGAGGAACTGCCAAATTGTTTCCCAAAGTTGCAACATCATTTTACTTTAGTAATGTGTGAGAGCTCACATTTCCCTACATCCTCATCAAAGCTCTTGTATTTTTTCTACTCCAGCTGTGGAATTGGCCATTTCCCCGTGGAGCCCTGCTTCCTTTCAGTGGATAACAATACTTAGGAACAAATCTGGTGTGAGGTATATGCTCTTTGCTACTTGAAGTAGAGATGGAGTTTTGCTGCTCCAAGATCCTGGGCACAGAGCTAGAAAATATACCTGTGTGTGTGTGTGCAGACACACACATTTACATCTATATCTATTGTGCGCAGACACACACACATTTACATCTGTATCTGTTGCTGTAAGTGTCCGTGTTCCTTGAAGTCTATGAGTTCATACTAATCTCGAATTCCAAACCAACACTGCGGGGTTCTTTCTGGTTTTTCACCTTTTGTGCATTTAACTCTCTTCTCTAACAGTGAGAAACCTTGCTCCTGTTGCCCTTCATGTAGTCACTTAATTTGATCCATCTCTACATGTAAACCGATCTCCTATCACCTTCTCCTTCCCCTGGCCCTTCTCATCCTGCTCAGGCTCTGTACTGCACTCTTACATCTCCTCCTCACCCCTCCTGCATGTGGACTCTTCTCATCCCCAAGCCAGACCATCCCCTTCATGTGGATGCCCTCCTCACCTCTCTTGGGCTCTGACACCCCATGCTGCACTGTCCTTGTGCACAGACGGCTTCCTCACCCTGCTGGGTCTTTGACACCTTATATTGGGCCACTGTAACACAAGGACATCTATTTTACCACACTTGGGCTCTGACTCCCCCTTACACAGATGCTCTCTTCATCCTGCTCCCATGTCTACTGAATTTTTCATAACTTTTTCCCTTTTATTATTTTTTTTTTCAACTTTTTATTTTGTAGTAATTATAGACCCCCAGGAAGTTGTAAAAGTAGTATAAAGAGTTCCTGTGTACCCTTCATTTACCCAGTTTTTCTCATTGGTTACATCTTGCATTAACTATAGAAAACATAAAAACCAGGAAATTGACATTTTATTTATCCATTCATCAATTGATAGATATTTAGTTGTTAGCACCTTTTGGCTGTTATGAATAAAGCTGCTGTGAGCATATTCATGAATGTGTATCTCTCCCATTTGTCACATGTAGATTTGTGTAACCACCATTGCAGTTCAAGCTATAACACAATTCTATCACCGAAGAGATCTTCCTTGTATTTTTTCTTCATAGTCACGTGCACTCTCCTCTCCCTGCTTTCTCATATTTAATGACTTTTTAAAATTAAAAACATTATTATTACAAGTCACAGGAAGAGCTGAGTAAGCATAGAGATAAACCATATTATAGTCAGGAATAGAAAGACTTAATATCATTCCTAATCATGAGTGAGGGGCAGGGTAGGAATTCTAATTTCTGAAAGTTGATTTTATTGGCATTCTGTTCCATCCTGTTCCATTACTGAGTCTTGGAGCCACTTGGGATAGTTTTTTTCCCAGCCCCTGGCTTTATTCAGAGAGCCCAGTATGGCCCCTTCCACTGCAGAAGCTTCTGTTAAGTTTGCAGCCAGTAATTCCCATCCTCCCTGCTAGCTTCTGAATCCTAGGTCTGTTGCTGTCTAGTTTTGTAACCCCTGTGGACTGACATCCTTGAGTTTTCACTCATTGCTGTGGCTTGCTTGCTTCTTGGTTTATGTATATTTCCCTTTCTTGCTTTTGAATTTGTATAAACTATTTTAAAATAATCTATTTTTTCTAGAATTTCTATATTCAGAGTGAAAAGGAATGCTTCCTACCACCAGCTCAGTATTCTGTTTTTCTTTTGAAAAATTTTAAGCCTGTAGAAAAATTGAAAAATAATACAATAAAGACCCATATATCCTTTACCTAGATTCATCAGTTTTTACCATTTTGCTTCTTTTTTGAACACCTCTCTTCCTCTCTCCCTCCTTCTCTTTTTCCTCCCCTCCCCCACACTCATACACACGTTCATATACTTTTCTTTTTCTGAATCATTTGAAAGTTAAATACAGATAATACATGGGGCACCTGGGTGGCTCAGTCATTAAGCATCTGCCTTCGGCTCAGGTCATGATCCCAGGGTCCTGGAATCAAGCCCCGCATCTGGCTCCTGCTCAGCGGGAAGCCTGCTTCTCCCTCTCCCACTCCCCCTGCTTGTGTTCCCTCTCTCGCTGTCTCTCTCTGTCAAATAAATAAAATCTTTAAAAAAAAAAATACAGATAATACAATACTTCTTTCCTAAATAGTTGAGCAGATATTTCTGAAGAGTAAGGACATTCTCCTACAAAATCAAAATACCATTATCACATCTAAGAAAAAGATTAATATTGTTTCACCCAATATATAGTCCAGATTTCTTGGATTGTCCTCTAAATGTGATTTTTGGCTGTGTACATATATGTGTGTGTTTTCTTTTTTTTTTTAAAGATTTTATTTATTTATTTGACAGAGAGAGAGAGAGAGAGAGGGAACACAAGCAGGGGGAACAGCAGAGGGAGAGGGAGAAGCAGGCTTCCCGCAGAGCAAGGAGCCCGATGCGGGGCTCGATCCCAGGACCCCGGGATCATGACCTGAGCCGAAGGCAGACGCTTAACCGACTGAGCCACCCAGGCGCCCCTATGTGTGTGTTTTCTTGATCTAGGACCCCATCAGTGTTCGTGCATGGCATTTGGTTATTTAATCTCTTTAGTCTCTTTTAATTTGGAGTGATGGTGTTTTCTTTTTTTTTTTTTTTAAGGTTTTATTTATTTATTTGTCAGAGAAAGAGAGCAGAAGCAGGGAGAGCTGCAGGCAGAACAGGCAGAGCAGGCAGAGGGAGAAGCAGGCTCCCGACTGAGCAAGGAGCCCCATGTGGGACTCAATCCCAGGACCGTGGGATCATGACCTGAGCCAAAGGCAGATGCTTAACCAACTGAGCCACCCAGGCATCCCTGGAATGATGGTTTTTATAACACTGAATTTTTTGGAAAGTTCAGAACAGTTGTCTTAATGGAATGCCTTACATTCTAGATTTGTCAAATTGTTTCTTCAGGATTCAATTAAGGTTAAACATTTTTGGCGAGAATACTATGTTGGTAATGTCTTAAACTTCTCATTGCATCACATCAAGGGATGCATCATGTTAAACTTTTTAACATGTTAAACTATATTTAACTATTGTTAAACAATTGGTGATGCTAAGTTTGATCATTTGGTTTAGGTAGTGATTTTTTACTTTTTTCTATAAACATATATTTTCTCCTTTGTGATTAATTATCTGTGGACTACTGCTTTGAGACACTGTGAGTATTTTCTTCGCCAATAGCCATTTATCTAAAGGCTTTAGCATTCATTTTTGATGCTGGCCTGAATCATTAATTATCATCGGAGTTCAGTACAGCTTCTTGACCAGCTGTTTATACAATAGTCCCTGCTTACTTATTGGGGATATGTTCCAAGACTCCCAGTGGTGCCTAAAATTATGGATAGTACCAAAACCTATATATTACTGTTTTTTCCTATACATACATACCTATGATAAAGTTTAATTTCTCGTTTAGACAAAGTAAGAGATTAACAGCAGTAACTAATAATAAAATGAACAATTATAACAATATACTGCAATAAGATTTATGTGAATGTGCTATAGGGCTTCCCATTGCTTAAAGTAATACAATACCTTTCTCAGACTGGCATTCCAAGGCTTGCATAATATGATGCCTATCTACCTTTCCAACTGTGTCCTAATGTTAACTATATAAATAAATTCTTGATCCAGTTTCACTGATCCCTCAATAATTGCCCACCCTAGGTAACTCCTTGTATGTCTCTCCCTGTTTGAAATTTCACTTCTATATCTTGCCATCTGGAATATCTGTTAGAATTTTTCCCTCCTTCTGGACCCAGCTCAAATCCATAAATAAAGCCTTCCTTGACCATCCAGATGGTGGTCCTGCCCATTTCTTGAACTTTTATAGTACTTACTCTGTAGCACTTATCTGTTAATTTCAATCGACAAATTAATCAAGTAGTACTTTGTGTCTCTTGTACTGTGTTGTTCTTAAAATCATTTATTATATTAATTTTCTTATTTAGCATTGTTTACCATTAATTAAGTTATAAGCTTCTGATGTTACGGATGATATCTGAGAATTCAACTGATTATAATACCCTGCACACGATCCTGGAGTCCCAGGATCGAGTCCCGCATTGGGCTCCCTGCTGAGCAGGGAGCCTGCTTCTCCCTCTGACCCTCCTCCGTCTCATGCTCTCTCTCCATCATTCTCTCTCTCTCTCAATAATAAATAAATAAAAATCTAAAAAAAAAAATACCCTGCACACAGTAGATGCACAATAAATATGTTGGATCCAATTATTTATTAATATTTTATATATAATGACTATGAAATGCTGAGTATTGTAGGTGTATATTAAATGTGCTAGATTGTGTGTTGTGAGAAATTTCATTCATGCTCTTAGCATTAGAAAGTTTAAATATGCAGTTTTTATCAAAATAAAATGGCATGTATATGAACATGATTTTGAACTATAAATCATGATACATAAAAGATAGATTTAAGAAAAACTATTAAGGGATTATTATGCAGCCTATTTGTCTACCTAAATTTAAATTATTTAACAGGAGCCAATCAATAAATAAAAGTTGATTGAATGAATAATCATGAGGAAATACTTGAATAAATCCATAAAGTCCCCTGAGCTTTTCTTTTTAAATAGGTAAAATGAAAGAAATAATATTCACACTTTTATATGTCTCAGAGGAGAAACACTGTAAGTCAAAGAAAATTCACCACATTTTGTATTTACCTTAAATTTTGTGATAGCAGGATAGTACATTTTTTATTTTCCCTCTTTTTTTTTTTTCAAGATTTTATTTATTTATTCATGAGAGACAGAGAGAGAGAGAGAGGCAGAGGCAGAGGGAGAAGCAGGCTCCCAAGGAGCAGGGAGCCCGATGCAGGACTCGATCCCAGGACCCTGGGATCATGACCTGAGCCGAAGGCAGACGCTTAACGACTGAGCCACCCAGGTGTCCCTTATTTTCCCTCTTCTTACGTTTTCCTTACTCAGACATTTTAGGGGAATTGTGATATTATCTCCCCTCGATCTGCCTCCCTGTATGCCAGTAAGAAGCCAAACAGAATTTTCAGTTTGGGAAGAACATTTTGAGAAATTAAGGAGATAGATAAGTATGGGGATCATTATAATAGAGGGGAAAAAATGGGATAGTATTTACTGAACAACTACTATATGCTCTTGGCATTTTGTTAAGTGGGTGACACACCTAGTATATGTGCCCACAGAATGCTTTTAGCTGAATTAACACCAAGAAAGACTTAGAAATGGTGCTTGAAAAAAAGAGGTTTAAAAAGAAAAACCAAGGGGTGTTTGCCTGGCTCAGTAAAGCGTTCGACTTGATCTCTGGGTGTTGAGTTTGAGCGCAATGTCAGGTGTGGAGATTATTTCAAAAAGAATCTATTAAAAAGAATGACCAAATCAGAATCATTGTTAACATTTTGGAACTGATATCCCGCATCCCCATGCTTGCTTGAACTTTCTTGTTCCATTTGGGAACAATTCTTTAAAAGCTTTCTTTTCGGGGCACCTGGGTGGCTCAGTCAGTTGAACGGCTGCCTTCAGTTCAGGTCATGATCCCAGGGTCCTAGGATCAAGTCCTGCGTCGGGCTCTCTGTTCAGCGGGGAGCCTGCTTCTCCCTGTCCCTTTGCCTGCTGCTTCCCCTGCTTGTGCTCTCTCACTCTCTGTCAAATAAATAAATAAAATCTTTAAAAATAAATAAATAAAATAAAAGCTTTCTTTTCAAATAGAAATGTAGTTTTATCTCAAGGAAATGATTTCTCTCTCGACATCTGGACTTTATCTTTTGAAACATATCCTATTCAAATGCACCAGGTTTGTCTTCTGTAATTATATTTTGATTATTGTCAGCTTACAGGTTTCTAGACTTTATTAGCTTAAAGATCTTAGAATACGTCTAGTGGGATGATAAATTTTATAGTGTACCATGGTCTGAATAGATTTATAAGAGATTTTATTCTTATATATTTAAGATTTATAAATTATATAAATATTTTTTATGCATAAATCTATATGTATTTTTCACTTTTTTCCATTTTATTGAGATATAATTGACAAATAACATTGTATTAGTGTAAGGTGAACAACATAATGATTTGATATATGTATATATTGGTAATAATTACCACAATAAGTTTAGTTAATGTCGATCACTTCACACATAGTTGTGGTATGTGTATTTTCGTTTCTTTTTTTATTTTTATTTATTTTTAATTTTTATTTATTTATTTTAAAGATTTTTATTTATTTGAGAGAGAGAATGAGAGAGAGAGAGAGCACATGAGAGGGGGGAGGGTCAGAGGGAGAAGCAGACTCCCTGCTGAGCAGGGAGCCTGATGCGGGACTTGATCCTGGGACTCCAGGATCATGACCTGAGCTGAAGGCAGTCGCTTAACCAACTGAGCCACCCAGGCACTCTCATTTCTTTTTTTTAAAGATTTTATTACTTGACAGAGAGAGACACAGCGAGAGAGGGAACACAAGCAGGGGGAATGGGAGAGGGAGAAGCAGACTTCCCTCTGAGCAGGGAGCCCTATGTGGGCCTCGATCCCAGGACCCTGGGACCATGACCTGAGCCGAAGGCAGACGCTTAATGACTGAGCCACCCAGGTGCCCCTGTATTTTCATTTTTTAAAATAAATACCTAGCAGAGGAATTGCTGAATCATGTGGTAGTTCTATATTTAATTTTTTGAGGAACCTCCATACTCTTTTTTCATACAGTTTGCATTCCCACCAACAGGGTACAAGGGTCCCTTTTTCTCTATGTCCTCACCAACACTTGTTATTTCTTATCTTTTTGATACTAGCCATTCTAACAGGTGTGTTTGTGGTTTTCATTTGCATTTCTCTGGTGATTAGTCATGTTGAGCATCTTTTCATGTGTCTGTTGGCTGTCTGTGTGTTTTTTAATTGGATTGTTTGGAGTTTTTTGCAGCCAAGTTGTATGCGTTCTGAATATATTTTGGATATTAACCCTTATTGGATATATGATTTGCAAATATTTTCTCCCATTCAGTAGGTTGCTTTTCATTTTGGTGATGGTTTCCTCAGCTGTGCAGAAGCTTTTTAGTTTGATGTAGTTCCACCTGTTTATTTTTGCTTTTCTTGCCTTTGCTTTTAGAGTCAAATACAAAAACTCCTCTCTAAGACCAATGTCAAAGAGCTAATTACTGCCTTATGGTTTCAGGTCTTATGTTCAAGTCCTTAATCCATGTTGAATAAAGTTGACCTTTGTGTTAAGTTGATCTTTGTGTATGGTATAAGATAGGTGTATGGTTTCATTCTTTTGCATGTGCCGGTCCAGCTTCACCAACACTGTTATTGAAGAAATTATCCTTTCTTATATATTGTTGGCTCCTTTGTCATAAATTAATTGACCATATGTGTGTTGTTTTATTTCTGGGATCTCTTTTCTGTTCCATTGATTGATGGGTCTGTTTTTATGCCAATACCATACTGTTTTGATTACTATAGCTTTGTAATATGGTTTGAAATCAAGAATTATGATGGTTCCAGCTTTATTCTTTCTCAAGGCTGCTTTGGCTATTCAGGATCTTTTGTGGATCCATACAAATTATTGGATTTTTAAAAGTTTTTATGAAAAATGCCATTGGAATTTTGATAGGGATTGCATTGAATCTGTAGATTGTTTTGGGTAGTATGAACATTTTAACAATATTGATTCTTCTTCTTTTTTTTTTTTTTTAAGATTTTATTTATTTATTTGAGAGAGAGAGAATGAGAGAGAGAGCACATGAGAGGGGGGAGGGTCAGAGGGAGAAGCAGACTCCCTGCCGAGCAGGGAGCCCAATGCGGGACTCGATCCAGGGACTCCAGGATCATGACCTGAGCTGAAGGCAGTCGCTTAACCAACTGAGCCACCCAGGCGCCCAATATTGATTCTTCTAATCCATGAACCCAGAATATCTTTCTGTCTCTCTGTGTTTTCCAATTATTTCATCAGTGTCTTCAGAGTACAGATCTTTCACCTCCTTGGTTAAGTTTATTCCTAGGAATTTTATTCTTTTTGATGCAATCGTAAATGATATTGTTTGCTTAATTTCTCTTTCTTTTTTTTTTTTTTTTTTAAAGATTTTATTTATTTATTTGAGAGAGCGAGAATGAGAGAGAGTACATGAGAGGGGGGAGGGTCAGAGAGAGAAGCAGGCTCCTCGCCGAGCAGGGAGCCCGATGTGGGACTCGATCCCGGGACTCCAGGATCATGACCTGAGCCGAAGGCAGTCGCTTAACCAACTGAGCCACCCAGGCGCCCTTAATTTCTCTTTCTGATAATTTGGTGTTAGTGTATAGAAACCCAGCTGATTTTTGTGTGTTCACTTTAAAAAAATTTTTTTAAATTTAAATCTTAATTAAACTTAATTACTTAATTTTAATTAAAAAAATTTAAAACTCTTTGCCATACTTGGGGCTTAACTCACAAACCAGAGAACAAGAGCTGCATGCTCTACTGACTGAGTCAGCCAAGCACCCCTTGTGTGTTGACTTAATCTTGCAATGTTATTGAATTCGTTTATTCTAACAGGTTTTGTGTGTGTGTGTGTGTATGTGTGTGTGTGTGTGTGGAGTCTTTAGGGTGTTCTATATATAATATCATGTCACCTGCAAGTGCAGATAGTTTTACTTCTTCTTTTCTGATTCAGATGCCTTTTCTTTTTCTTTCTAGTTGCTTTTGCTAGGAATTCCAGTATTATGTTGAATATAAGTGGTGAGAGTGAGTATCCTAGTCTTGTTCTTGATCTTAGAGGAAAAGCTTTTAGGTTTTCACTGCTGAGTATGATGTTAGCTGTGGGCTTGTCATAGATGGCCTTTATTATGTTGAGGTGTGTTCTCTACCCACTTAGTTGAGGATTTCTATCATAAATGTGTGTTGAATTTTGTTAAATGCGTTTTCTGCACTATTGAGATGATCATATGATTTATCCTTCATTTTGTTAATATGGTACTACATTGATTTACAGATGTTGAACCATCCTTGCATCCCTATAGTAAATCCCACTTGATCATGGTATATGATCTTTTTAATGTATTACTGAATCTGGTTTGCTGATATTTTGGTTTTGGATTTTTGTATCTATACTCATCAGGAATATTGGTCTGTAATTTTCCTTTCTTGTAGTGTCCTTACCTGGTTTTGGTATCAGAGTAATGCTGGCTTTGTAAAATGAGTTCAGAAGTGTTCCCCCTTCTTTTATTGTTTGGAAGATTTTAAGAAGCATTACTATTAATTCTTTTTTTTCCTTAAGATTTTTTATTTATTCATTTGAGAGAGAGAAAGTGAGCAAGAGCATAAGCCAGGGGGTAGGGTCAGAGGGAGAGGGAGAAGCAGACTTCCTGCTGAGCAGGGAGCCTGATGCGGTGCCTGGGATCATGACCAGAGCTGAAGGCAGACGCTTAATCAGCTGAGCCACACAGGCGCCCCAGTTCTTTTTTTTAATGTTTTATAGAATTCATCAGTGAAGCCAACTGGTCCTAGACTTTTCTTTGTTGAGTGGTTTTTAATTACTGATTCAATCTTCTTATTAGTAGTTGGTCTGTTCAGATTTTCTATTTCTTCGTGATTCACTCTTGGTAAGTTGTATTTGTCTAGGAATTTAATCATTTCCTTTAGGTTTTCCAATTATTTAGTGTATAATTATTCATAGTAGTCTCATGATCATTTGTATTTCTGTTATCAGTTGTAACGTCTATAAATTAAATTTAAGTAATTGAAAGTGTAATACAAATTTGATCTACTTTCTAGGTTTAAACAAGTCTCTTGAGTGGTGTTTCCTCACCGATGGAGAATTACTTCCAAGCAGAAGCTTACAACCTGGACAAGGTATTGGATGAATTTGAACAAAACGAAGGTGAGAATTTATTTTGGTGAATCTATTTGAATACATTAATGATATGGAGAATGTGGGATTATAAGAGGATGCAACACTTTAAAAAAATAGAATGACTTAATAACTTAATGATAATAGTATTTTAATACCCAGAGGAAGAACTAACAGTTATTATTTTATTTATTTGTTTGACAGAGAGAGAGAGAGACAGCGAAAGAAGGAACACAAGCAGGGGGAGTGGGAGAGGGAGAAGTGAAGCAGGCTTCCTGCAGAGCTGGGAGCCTGATGTGGGGCTCAATCCCAGGACCCTGAGATCATGACCTGAGCCAAAGGCAGACACTTAACAACTGAGCCACCTGGGCACCCCAAGAACTAACATTTTTTAGCACTATGTGCCAGATACTATGCTAAAGCATTTACATGGACTGTATTATTTAATCTTTAAAATAATCCGATGAAAGTCGATCTTACCTACATTTTATAGATGAGAGGCACAGAGAGATTAAGCAATTTCCCCAAAGTTAGTTGGCTAATAAGTGGCAGAATGATTAATATCCAGGCAGTATAATACTAGAGCCTGAACTTTCTTTATACAACCAATTTATGGTCAAGAAAAGCTTTAGAATGTGTGATTGTATTTCCTAAACTAAGAAAAATAACTTGTTGCCTATTGATTGACCAATAAAGATACATTTTAAACCTAATTTTAAAAGATTTATAGTTTTAAGTTACTGCCAAGATGGTTAGATAAAATGTCTGCCTAAGATTCACTTCATTTAGGAAAACTTTTTGCTTAAATTTCTCTCAGTATGATTTAAATGGATAAGCCATAATTAATTAGATCCCTCCTACCCTGATATTCTCTGTTTTGGTTTTTTTTTTGAGATTTATTTATTTGAGAGAGCACAGAGTTGGCTGGGGGGAGAGGTGGGGAAGAGCAGAGGGAGAGAGAGAAGCAGGGAGCCCAAGATGGGGCTCGATCCCAGGACCCTGAGATCATGACCTGAGCCGAAGGCAGACATGTTTAACCAACTGAGCTACTCAAGTGCCCTTTGATATTCTCTATTTCTAAGGGGGAAATGGAATGTAACAAGTTTACAAAGTGATGTATTTCCGTCTGAAGTCCATGATTTTAGAAATGGTCTCCAAACCTTTATTATATCCAGTGATTCAGGTTGTTCTTGGATAGTAGTTGAGAAGAGAGATTAATTTTAATGTTGTTGCTTTGGGTCTGTGATAGAGTAAGCCTTATATAGAATTATGGGAGTAAGGAAGGAAAAGGGAGAAGGAAGGATACATGGAATAGCCTGCTATTCTCATGTTTTACCACTGATGACCCAAAGCTACTCCATAGCCATAGAATTCATGTAAATGTGAAATTAATCATTTGGGATTTTATTGGATCTACATACCAAGGTGGAAGGGATATTTTCCTCTCAATTTCAATCATTTATACAGATAATTTCTCAGTCCTTTCTTTGGTTTGGCCCTCTGTGTATCACAGTTACTTATTATGAGATACCTAATCACTTGAATAGTATAATTCTAGAATACCATTGACTCGAATAAAACTGTTAGTTCATTACATCATTCTCTTTATGACTTCTGTAGATTCTAGTAGGGTACTTCGTATATAGTTGATTTTGAATATATTTTTGTTGTATCAGTAAAAATTGTCTTTTAGTTCAAAAATACAGCATTCGCTTATAAAAAAATAATTCCTTTAGAAGGAGAAGAACTTCAGAAGCCAGATTCTTGTTTGGAACTATGTTGTTTATTTGTTTTGAACTATTTTTTAAAAATCTTAGTACTAGTTGCATTAAAACTACCACCTCTAGCCTGGTATCTTTTCAAGTATATTTTAAATAAAGTGATTTTTCATTTTGTGTTAATTTCCTTCTTTAAATGAAAAATATACCACATACAAACTGTGATAACACTAGATAATTAACATTATACCCATGTAGTAGGTGATTAAATAATGACATTTTTAATAACTGATCTAACATTCTTGTTTGAATATTATTAAATATTCTTGTAAGAAGCAGCATTTCCTTTTTATTTCCATGAACCATCTTGGAAATAATGATTTCTTTTTTTAAAGGAAGCATATGTTATTAAATTTCAAGTCTTTGCTAGCCCAAATTTGGGCAACTCATGATTTAACACTCAGAGAATTCAAGACCATTCTCTACACATTTTGATGTTTTATGGCCTTTACAATCATGCCCTTTCAGTTCTTTTTACTCCTTCCTTACACTAATTCTTTTTTCAACCCAAACTGATTTACTTATTGCTCTCTCAGATTGTTGTGTTTGGGACTATACTTGTTCCCCCTTAAGAATGACCTCTTTTCTAGACTGAAATAAAATTGTCTTTGAAGCCCAGCCGTTTCTTCCTGCTTCTATGAATTCCAGCTTGCTACCTCAGCCTCTAAAATATCTTTCTTCTCTGAATTTATTTTCTGTACATAATAGTTTTCAAATACTATGCTGTCCTGTACTGCTAATTAGATACTCATGTGTACTATATCTGTTTCTTATTTTTCCAACTAGATTATGTACTTCTTGGAGGCCAGAGCTATCATTTAATCTTCATGCTCCTTAAGCACAATGCTTTTACTATGGTAGATACTCACTTAGCATATATTTATTGTGTACCTACTACATACCAGGCACAATGCAAAGTCAGGACTTACATTGATGGAGAGAAATGGTTTCTGTCTGAAAAAGTCAGGTAGAAGCCATTGCAATACAGTGTAGTAAATGCTTAACTAGAGATATGAACAAGGTGCTAACGGGGCATTAAAGATTAATGTTACTATTGAGGGGAAAATATATCTGCATAATTTCAGGACTATGATTATTAGATTTGCTGTAAGAAGACAGCAAGAAAGACAGTAAGTGTATTATTTCTTATTTCTCTAAATATACATATGGCACTATAACTTGGGAAAATAATCATCATAGTTATAATCTCTTAAAAAGTAAATTATGCTTATTGATAGAATATAAGTAGGTTGATTTAATAAGATAAATGAATATTTTTCTGCCAAATATCCTCAGATAATTATATAAATATAAACCTAATTAATGTGATATAGTTATTAGTATAATTTCACATACTATAGCAAACTTTAAAATGCTTATTATGGACAAATTTCAAATACACACAAAAAACAGAATAGTGTAGTAAATTCTGGTATACCGATTTCCCAGCTTCAACAGCAGTTAACATGTTGCCTGTTTTGTTTCATTTGTATCTTCATCCACTCCTCACTGCTTGTTACTTTTTTAGTTTTTTTTTCTTTACGATTTTATTTATTAGAGAGAGAGCACGAGCAGCGGGGAGGGGCAGAGGGAGAGGGAGAAGCAGACTCCCCACTGAGTAGGGAGCAGGACACGGGGCTTGATCCCAGAAACCTGGGATCATGACCTGAGCCAAAGGTAGACTCTTAACCGACTGAGCCACCCAAGTGCCCTTTTTTCGTTTTTTAAGATGAAATTTACATACATTAAAATATATAGATCTTAACTGTACCAGTTATGACAAGTAAATATATCAGTGTAACCCACATTCCAGTCATCCTGTAGATTATAGATCATTCTGTCTCCACAGAAAATTCCTTTGTTTTCCTTCCCACTCAATTACTTCATCTTCATCACTGTCCTGATTTTTTTCTAGCTTAGATTAGTGCCCAGCCTATGTTGTACCCAACCAATCGAAGGTCTTTCTGATTGCTACTCCCTTCCCACACCACCAAGTATAGCCTGTGTGCCATCTTAATTATGTTACTAGATTTGTTTTTTGGAATGTTCTGGGATATTACCATTTGGTGACATGTAATATAGGAACAGTCTTAAGAATACTTTTTTATTCTTAGCTAAAAATTAGAAACTTCATATTCTAGGAATATTCTGTTTTTAGATATCCTGGCAATATTTTATTTTCAGAATATTTGCAAATGTAGTTTAATTAACTGAGTCCTAGCTTTTCCAGTGTCACCAGCAAACTTATTGCAATTATTTATTTTTTCAGATGAAACAGTTTCTCCTATTTTGTTGGATACCAAGTGGAATAAGATTCTAGATCCCCCGTCTCACCGACTGTCATTTAACCCTGCATTGGCCAGTGTGAATGAACCTGCAGTTTCTAATGAGTCACAGCCACAACTAAAAGTTTTCTCTCTGGCTCATTCAGCTTCTCTGACCACAGAGGGAGAGGACCATTGTGCTAATGGACAGGACTGTAGTCTGAATCCAGAGATCAACACAATGTGGATTGATGAAAATGCTGTTGCAGAAGATCAGTTAATTAAGAGGAACTGTAATCGAGATGATCAATGTAGTACTGTCGAAGTGGGAGAGAAGAAATGTGGAAATCTAGCTTGTCTGCCAGATGAGAAGAATGTTCTTGTTGTAGCCGTTATGCATAATTGTGATAAAAGGACATTACAAAGTGATTTGCAGGATTGTAATAATTATAATAGTCAGTCCCTCATGGATGCTTTTAGTTGTTCACTGGATAACGAAAACAGACAAACTGATCAATTTAGTTTTAGTATAAATGGGTCCACTGAAAAAGATATGAACTCAGAGAAACAAATGGATCTGTTGAACAGACCAAGTGCAGTGGGGGATTCTGTTAAACATACGTGTTCTACTTCATCTGATAATCTAGCCAGTGTCTGTTCCACTTCACAATTAAAGGATGATGAAAATACAGGTAGAGACCCATCCCTGTCTGTGATTACAAGTTTAACAATTGATTCAATAATCTCATCCCAGGGAACAGATGAAGGTCCTGCTGCTAAAAAGCAAGAGAACTATATACCAGATGAGGTTCTCACTGGCAAAACCAGCTCTGCTAGGACAGATCTAGGGAGTCCAAACTCCTTTTCCCACTTGAGTGAAGGGATTTTGGTGAAAAAAGAGCCAGCAGAGGAGAGAACAACTAAAGAATCTGTCCAGTCTGGTTTACCTTTGCTTCTCAAAACAGACATGCCTAATGGTTCTGGAAGGGAGGATAACTGTGAACAGTTTTCAGATTGTCTTGTGTCCAGTGACATTAGAGCTGATGAAAAGGAAGGTTGTGAACATGAAGAAATTCTTGGCACTACAGAACTTCTTAATATGACAGAGCATTTCTCTGACTCTCGGGAGATGACGAATTGGAAATTGACTAAACTAAATGATATGAATGATAGCCAAATAAATAAAGAAAATGAGAAGTTTCTGCCAATGAATCAGCCTAAGGACATTTACAATGATAGTGGAGGAGAGTGTGATAGAATGGCAGAAGCAGGTCTAGATTTAAAAGGAACTTGCATGAATGAAAGTGAAGGATGTGATTTCTCCACTATGGATACACCAGCAGCAAATTCTCTATCTAATTGTGATTCCTATGGAATGCAGAGCCCAGTTGTTTGTTTTGTTCCAAAGACTTTACCCTCCAAAGAAGATTCAGTAACAGAAGAAAAAGAAATAGAAGAGAGCAAGTCAGAATGCTACTCAAATATTTATGAACAGAGAGGAAATGAAGCCACAGAAGGGAGTGGACTACTTTTAAACAGCACCGGTGACCTAATGAAGAAAAATTATTTACACAGTTTCTGTAGCCAAGTTCCATCAGTGCTCGGGCAGTCTTCACCCAAGATAGTAGCAAACTTGCAATCTATCAGTGTTCCTTTTGGTGGTGCGAGACCCAAGCAACCTTCTAATCTTAAACTTCAAATTCCAAAGCCATTGTCTGATCATTTACAAAATGACCTTCCTACAAATAGTGGAAATAATGTTAAAAACAAAAATGATGTTCTTGGGAAAGCAAAATTAGGGGAGAACTCAGCAACCAATGTATGCAATGCCTCTTTGGGAAACATCTCTATTGCTGATACAAATGGGGAACATTTAGAAAGCTACGAGTCGGGGATATCCAGTAGACCATGCCTTGCATTAGCTCCAGAAAGCCCAGATAATGATCTCAGAGCTGGTCAGTTTGGAATTTCTGCCAGAAAGCCATTTACTACTCTGGGTGAGGTGGCTCCTGTATGGGTACCAGATTCTCAGGCTCCAAATTGCATGAAATGTGAAGCCAGGTTCACATTCACCAAAAGGAGGCATCATTGCAGAGCATGTGGGAAGGTAAGCTGTGTAAGTGTATCAAGTCAGAAATACAGCATGCCCACTTTATTAAGCTCAATTAGAGATTAATAAAGGCAATATAAGGTGAACATACTTCTGGTTGAGATGACATTATAAATAGCTTGGAACACCCAGTTTTAGTAAATTTCTAAATAAAAAATGACCTTGCTGAATCTTAGTGTTTATATAAGTTTTTTTGTTGCCAAGATTTAAGCTGAATCATTTTCCATGAACAGATGAAAATTGAGGAAGTATTAACTTTGTGGTTTCTGTATTGACAGATACTTGGTTAATGGAATAGTTTAAAATAAGGAAGTTATTTTTTTGATTTAAGAAATACTTGCGATTGACTTCATATCTTTTTAATTCTTGAGAAATTGAATATTACACTTGAAATCCAGCCTAGTTTTTGCTGTAGGAATTTGGTCATTCTACTAGACATTCTGGAACTTTCTAAACACATATACACATATTTTTGTCTTTTTCCCCATGTAATTTTTTTTTTTAAGATTTATTTATTTATTCAAGGGGGGTGAGGGCTAGAGGGAGAGGGAGTCCCAAGCAGACTCCCATGTTCAGTGTGGAGCCGGACCCGGGGCTCGATCTCATGACCCTGAGATCACAACCTGAGCCAAAACCAAGACATTTAACTGACTATGCTACGCAGCCAGGTGCCTTTCCCCCCATTTACTTTGATACAAAATAGAGTTGAGGGCTATAGATCTTATGACAAGGTTATAAGAATAATGGATATTCCTCAGCTCTCCCTGAGTTTTGCTTGCTAGTAACATATCAGCTTACTGGTTTATCTTTTTAATGAAGAACTGTAAATAAGGAGGAAGGGGATTTTATATTTTTAAAAAGAATGCAAAGTTTGGTTTCAGGTATGGATTTCAATTTTAGCATTCTTACTATTAACTGTATAACTTTATTAAGCTTTTGTTTTTATAAAAACAAAATAGAAAAGATTAGTAATTTTCATTGGGCTTTTGTGAAGATTAAATGAGATTACAGATGTAATAGTAAGTGCTTAGTAATTAAATCTGTACTTCCGTTCTTGCCTGATTTTATTGGTCTATTTGTTTGTTAATTAGGATGCTTTCAACTTTAAGGAACAGTGACGTAGACAAAAATAACATTTCATACAACAGGAAGCCTGAAGATAGAGACTCACTTATGTCTGGGTACAGTCAGGATAACTGAAGTTTTCTTGGTCTTCCACTCGCGGTCTCAAGAGAGTGGCACAGCTCTAAGCATCAAGTTCAAGCTGGCAACTTCTCAAGTACAGGGAAATTGGTTGGGGGCAAAAGAGCCTGTTCTTCTTGCTGCCCTCTCATCAGGGAGGGAGGAATCCCTAGCAACTTCTTTCACTTTATTGGCCGGTTTTAGATCACAGGTCCAATTTTATACCTATTATTGACAGAGGGGAACAGGATTGCTAGGATTGGCTCAGAAGATCAGTCATGATCATCCCCTGGGGCTGAACCCAATGTTGCCTGAACAGAAGTGGGATTCTGTTAATATGGAAAAGGAGGAGAATGGTTCCTGGGTGGGTAGTCAGTAAGGGCTACTATAAGGGTACAAAAGAACCAAGTGATGGGGATCAGAAGGAAGTGAAAGCTATGATTGGGCTGCTGGTCTCTGATTATTAAAATTTGAAGAAAATAATGTGTCTAATTCCTAAATAGCTTGTAGTCTAAAGTAAACCTGTCAGTAGCCTGAACAGTCAATTTTCTGTTAAGGAGTTAGAGTTGTCATTTTTATGTTGTTCTATGTATTGCTTACTGTGTGTATAACACTTTCTGAAAACTTTGCTCTCTTGAGCAAATAATAACACTTTTGCTCCAGATCAGCATATCCAGATGTAATGATTAAATAGGTAACTTAGGTGGATTTAGAAGGGAAATGGTGGCAAAATGCACATAAACTGAAAAATTAGATGGGAGTTTTGCTGAGTGGAATTTATGGATTCATGTGGATTATGGATTCATATTCTGTTTTTTTCCTTTCCACCTCCAGTTACCTCAGGGATGTTCTAAGGATTGATGAGATAAGGTCTGTAAAAATCCTTGAGCTTCTCAGAAGAAAAGAGCTTATAAACATAGGTATACTTTTTCTAGCTATTAATGAGATTTTACTGGGAATGTAGCTAGAAACATACCCCAAGCAATGGGATTTTATAAAATAATGTTTAATATTGAAAAAATAAATTTAGTTTGCATGTCCAGTAATTTCTCTTCTTAGTATCTACAGCTTAATACTCTTTAACAAGCATATATTAAGCACCTAATATATGAAAGGTTCTGGGCTAAGTATTAGAGATTCAGAGATACAAAAACTGTGATCTATGACCTCATGGAGTTTATAATTAAGGGCACTGATTTCAGTAAGTTGGGAGAACAATATCTGGATTTCCTGGAGTTTAAAAAAAAAATCCTAAAAAAAATTGTGAACCACTGATCTGAGTAGACAAACAGACCGTCCCACAACAAATTATAAGACATTGTATTAAGAACTAGTTATATGTGATTTAAATTCATTCTCATTTTTTTTTTTCAAGATTTTATTTATTTGACCGAGAGACAGACACTGAGAGAGGGAACATAAGCAGGGGGAATGGGAGAGGGAGAAGCAGGCTTCCTGCTGAGCAGGGAGCCTGACGTGGGGCTCGATCCCAGGACCCTGGGATCATGACCTGAGCCAAGGGCAGACACTTAATGACTGAGCCACCCAAGTGCCCCAAATTCATTCTCATTTAATCCTCATTACACTCTTGTAGAATGGGTTGTTAATTTTTTTCCTATTTGGTAGATTCAGAATCAGAGACTCAGAGTGGTCAAGGAATATGCCTAGGATCTCACAGCTTGAAAGTGCTAGAGCCAGCTTTAAAGCTAATACTCTTTTTTTTTTTTTTAAGATTTATTTATTTATCTGCAAGAGAGAAAGAGAAAGTGACAGCATGAGTGAGAGGAGGGACAGAGGGAGAGAAACTCAAGCAGACTCCCCACTGAGTGTGGAGCCCGACACAGGGCTGGATCCCATGACCAATGAGATCATAACCTGAGCTGAAACCAAGAGTGGGATGCTTAACTGACGGAGCCACCCAGGGGCCCCAAGCTAGTACTCTTTCTTTCAGTCATACTGCTTCCAGCATGTCTCCTCATTTATACTAGCAGTATGAACAAAATACTTTAGGATCATTGAGAATGAGAGCTTAATTTTTCTAAGAATGGCAGAGGGAATCAGAAAAGTCATGTTACAAAATGACTGTTTGGAGAGGGAGGTATAAAAAAGTGGATATAATTTATGGGACAGAGTTCTAAAGTATATGAGAAAAAATGCGATCACATCAGAATACAGATGGAAAATTAGTGGGGAAAGGGAAATAAATTCATCTTAACAGAAGAATGGGTCAAGATGAAAATATACTTGAATACAGAAGGAGTTAACAGAAAATGGTGGAAAATTATCTAGCATAGTTTAAAGCTTATATTCAATTCTTGATAAGCAATAGAATTGTAATAACATTCATCTTGGTAAAATGTAATTAAGTGGAATATAAAATAATTACACCAGAATTTATGAAAGTATTAAAATGTTGTAATTTTTATTACTAAAATGGAGATCAAGATATCTGGATTCCATTCTTTTTTTTTTTTTTTTAAGATTTTATTTTATTTAAGTAGGCAGACAGGCAGGCAGAGGGAGAGGGAGAAGCAAGCTCCCTGCTGAACAGGGAGCCCAATGTGGGGCTCAATCCCAGGACGCTGGGATCATGACCTGAGCCCAAGGTAGATGCCCAACCAACTGAGCCACCCAGGCGCCCCTCTGGATTCCATTCTTGTCTTCATTGTTAATTGGAAAAGTATGTCATACTCTAAAATGCTCAGCAAATGTGAGTTTTATTTTATGATTTCACATGTTATTAATTTAGATAATTGCACCATATAGCAACATAATCCCTACTTCTCCTGAATAATAGGTGATAAATTGCAGAGTAGAAAGAGTACAGAGAACTCTTTCCCCAGAAGGTGCCTTCTAAGTGCAAAATGATCACCATTACCTGTATATCCATATTAATTTCCTATGGAAATCACTGACTTCAGATCATGATTATTCATCCTCTCTCAAGCTCCATTTGCCATCAACATTTTGACCTCTTTTTTTTTTTTTATCATTTTATTTATTTGAGAGAGTGCACACAAGGGGGGTGGGCAAAGGGAGAGAGAGAAGCAGATTCCCCACTGAGCAAGGAGTCCAAGGCAGGGCTCTATCCCAGGACCCTGGGATTATGACCTGAGCCAAAAGCAGACGCTTAACCAGGTAAGCCACCCAGGCATCCCTGGTCATTTTCAAGGCTTTGTCACACTTTATCTATTACCATCTCTGATGTGGCCAATTATTATTTACTTGGTGCTCTGTGGTTAATGACTGCTCTATTTACTATTTAATAGAAATAAACATAAAAATATTCTTTAAAAGTAAAACTTCTTGAACTACAATTATTACCTGGATATTTTGTATTTGTTTGAGATGGTGTGGAAGATGAAAATAGAATAACATTTTTTAATACTTCCACTTTATGCTAGGCTTATCTAATCTTACAGTTTTGTGAGATACAAGTGAGGAAGATGTACCTCAGAAAGGTTAAGTAACTTGCCTAAATCCTCAGAGTTTGAAAATGAGAGTGCATGGATTTTTTAAAAAAGATTTTATTATTTATTTATTTGAGAGAGAGAGCATGAGCAAGGGGAAGGAGAAGACAGACAAGCAAACTCCCCACCGGCTCAGCAGGAGCCCATGGTGGGGTGATACCAGGACTCGGGGATCATGACCTGAGCGACAGCAGACACTTAACCAACTGAGCCACCCAAGTGCCCCAAGAGTGTATGGATTTTAAGACAAATCTGACTCCAAAGCCTTATGCTCTTTTTATTACACTGGACATAACAACAAGATTTATCTGTGCTTGAATTGCTTACTGGAATCTAAGTCTTTGTCTTTGGGTGAACATTAGTTTTGGGCAGCGGTAAAGGATTGGGAATTTGAGTATTTGAATTTAAAAGGAAGATAAAATTTTTGAATGGGGCTATCAGGTGAAATTACCAAAGTTAGTAGGATTTTAGGTTTTATTTCATGTATCAAGTCTTGAATTACAAAGTAGAAAAAGAACAATATGGACGCCAAGTCATTGAATGAGAAGAGATTTAATGATGGTAATATATACCACTCGTTTACTCACAATTATTTTTTCCATTGTAATTGACTTTAAAAGTATAACTCACAATAGATGATTTTTTACTGCATTAGTAATTTGAATAAATAGAAGAGAACTGCAAGAGAGGTAATGTAGAAAAGAACACTGGAATGGGTATGAAAGAGCTAGGCTTCTTTTATTTATTTGTTTGTTTATTTAAAATTTTATTTATTAGGGAGAGAGAGAGAGAGCCCAACAAGGCGGAACGGCAGGCAGAGGGAGAAGCAGGCCTGCTGAGCAGGGAGCCCAACCTGGGACTCGATCCCAGGACCCTGGGATCATGACCCGAGTTGAAGGCAGATGCTCAGCTGACTGAGCCACCCAGCCTTCCTGAAAGAGCTAGGCTTCTATTTCCTCTTCTGTAAAAAGAGGGGATTGCATAAACTGTTTCTGTTTCCTTGCAGCTCTCAAAGAGCTTATATGAACTGTGTTTAAAAAAAATAGAAGAGGAAATGGAATGATTTGTGCTAGCAGTGATTTATCTCTATAAAATTATTACTAAATGTACTGATTAGCTAGGGTCACTTTGTGGGAAGAGTGCACCATTAAACATTTTGAAGTGTGCTGTGCTGTGTGTTTTCTGGAAGTTATCTCAGTTAGACTGAAATGCTGTTTATCAAGGTGTCAAGTGCTGTACTGAGGGTTTTATTTTGCAATTACTGTTTACTTTTTGATTCACTTCCAGTATTAATTTCTTCAAGATCCCTTTAGGCACACATGATCTTCATCACTTATAGTTTATTAAAAATAGCTTGATGACATGCCTAATGTCAAAATGATCCAGATTAATTTTTAATATAATTCTGACAAGTTTCCCCCTTTCAGACACATGGGATTATAGATATTTAACATATAGTGAGCATTTATAAATGTAATTATAAAATGTTAATTTGATATAATTTTATATTTATATACTATATAAATATTTTATAAGTTATATAATTTATATAACATGTTTATGTATAAAATGGCAAATACAGTCAATATCTAACTCTACTTTTAATTTGAATTAGTGTTCAGTAATGTCAGGAGTAATTTTATATATAAAGGTGTATAACAGAACTATAGGCACGCCTGGGTGGCTCAGTCGGTTAAGCGTCCCACTCTTGGTTTTGTCTCAGGTCATGATCTCATGGGTCACGGGATGGAGCCCCCTGTGGGGCTGTGCGCTCAGTAGGGAGTCGGCTTGACGATTCTCTCCCTCTGACCCTCTCCTCACTCATGCGCTCTCTGTCTCTCTCTCTCAAATAGATAGGTAAATCTTAAAAAAAAAAAAGTATAATATTTTGATATTCATGTCATTATGCCATATTTTTAGTTTAAGTGAAAATATATTTTAAAAATTAAAATATCATATTTAAAATAACTTCAAATTTAAAACCAAGAATAAAACACATTTTAAAATAATTGTTTTAGAAGCTAACATTTTTTTTATTTAAAGATTTTTTTTTATTCAGTAATATTACAGAATATAGATTATGCTCCCCTAAAATATTAGGGGAAAGTTATAATGTTTTTGATGCTATCTGGGATAAAATAATATTATTCCAGAGCATGAAAAATTTTGTTGGTGCTTATTTTTTAACCATAGGAAAATTATTTTTCAGTACGGTAACCTAAGATGATAACATATGCAAAATCATGTCTGTGCTATGCAAAATCATGTCTGTTTGTGCTGTCAGTCTATGTTATTTTATGCTCTGACTTTGGTCAAAGAATCTTGATAGAATTGAAGATTATTTTCAACTTTTTTTACTCTAAATAGAGGTTACATAAATGTCAGGTATTTGTAAGTGAATGTCATATATTTTAAAAAGGCAACCAGGTAAGAGAATCTTTCCCTTGTCACCTTGTTACCTGCCAGTATTAAAGTATATGTTGATCATTTATTTTTTTTAAAGATTTTATTTATTTATTTGAGAGAGAGAGAATGAGAGACAGAGAGCATGAGAGGGAGGAGGGTCAGAGGGAGAAGCAGACTCCCTGCCAAGCAGGGAGCCCGATGCGGGACTTGATCCCGGGACTCCAGGATCATGACCTGAGCCGAAGGCAGTCGCTTAACCAACTGAGCCACCCAGGCGCCCCTATGTTGATCATTTAAAGCATGTAAGACACTCATTATAATAGTGTCTCTCTGTATAATGCCATGAGATTAAGTCACAGATAGACAAAAACTGCCTTCAATTAAGACCTTTTTAATTGAATAACTAATGCCTCTTGCATTAGTTATGACAAACTTGCTTGATACCAAATTTGATTTATATCATATATAATGTTTTAGCAGGATTCCAAGGGTATTTGTCAATATTGACTTCATCCAGGTATTATAAGAATTTTTATCCTGAGAGCTCTAGAATGTGCCATGAGCTTCTTCATCTCTCCAAGGACAGAAATACTGGAGTACTATTCTCCTGTTCTTGTTTCCTTTTATTTCATATTAGATTTACTTTATTTTATTTTACCTGTTTTGGAACTCAGGCATCAAGAATCATACTCCCCAGTTCATGGCACACTATTTAAAAAAAGATTTATTTATTTATTTTAGAGGGGGAGGGAAGGAGCAGAGGGAGAGCAAGAGAGTCCCAAGCAGGCTCCCTTCTGAGCCCGACCCAGGGCTCGATTTCATGACCCCGGAGATCATGACCTGGGCCGAAACCAAGAGTCAAACGCCCAACTGACTGTGCCACCCAGGTGCCACTCATGGCATGCTTTTAAAAAAATTTCAATTCCAGTGTAGTTAAAATACAGTGTATTTTAATATTACTTTAACGTTTATGATGGCAACCTCCTTTCTATCTCTAAATATCCCTGTTCCCTAGTTTAGCTTCCTAGATATACCCATTTAAAAAAACAGACTATTTTTTAGAGCAGAAAAACTGAACAGAAAGTACAGAGTTCCCACACACTCCCTCTAGTTAACCCCATTATTAGTATCTTGCCACTAGTGTGGTACATTTGTTAAAATTGATGAACCAGTATCAATACATTGTTATTAACTGAAGTCCTATAAAAGAAATATATACTATAGGTTACTTTAGATTCACTCTTTGTGTTGTACAGTTCCATGGGTTTTGATTGATGCATATTATGTATCCTATTATGGTATCATATAGAATAATTATACTACCCTAAAAATCCCTTGTGCCCCACTGTGCCTTCCTTCCTCCCCCTTAACTGCTGGCAGTCACTGATGTTTTTACTGTCCCTACAGTTATGTGACCTTTTCAGACTGGCTTCTTTCACTTAGTAATATGCATTTAAGGTTCCTCCATGTCTTTTTTTAAAAAATTGAGGTATAATTGACATACAACATTATATTAGTTTCAGGTGTATAAGATAATGATTTGACATTTGCATATATTGTGAAATGATCACCACAATAAGTCTAGTTAATATATGTTACCATACATAGTTACAAAATTTTTTTGTGATGAGAACTTTTAAGATTTACTCTCTGAGGGGTGTCTGGCTGGCTCAGTGGGTGAAGCATGCAGCTCTTGATCTTGGAGTCATTAAGTTCAAGCCCACATTGGGTGTAGAGATCACTTTAAAATAAAAATCTTTATTAAAAAAAGATTTATTCTCTTAGCAACTTTCAAATATGCAATACAGCACTATTAACTATAGTCACCATGATGTACACTACATCTTCAGGACTTACTTTATAACTGAAGTTTGTACATTTTGACCACCTTTACCCATTTTGCCCACCCCTTATTCCCCACCTCTGGCATCCACTAATCTGTCCTCTATTTCTGTGAGCTTTTTTTTTTTTTAAGATTCCACATATAAAGTGAGCTCATACAGTATTTGTCTTTCTCTAACATTCACTTAGCATAATGCCCTCAAGGTCCATCCTATTGTTGTAAATAACAAGATTTCCACCTTTTTTATGGCTGAATAAAATACCATTGTGTATATAAACTACATTTTCTTCATTCACCCATTAAGGGACATTTAGGTTGTTTCCATATCTTGGCTATTGTAAATAATGCTGCAGTGAACATGGGGATACAGATAGGTTTTTGAGTTAGTGTTTTCATTTTTTTTTTTTGGATGAATACCCAGAAATGGAATTGCTAGGTAATATGGTAGTTCTGTTTTTTAATTTTTCAAAGAACCTTCATACTGTTTTTCATAGTAGTTGCATCAATTTATATTCCCACCAATATTACACAAGGATTTTCTTTTCTCCACATCCATACCAACAGTTGTTATCTCTTGTCTTTTTGATAGCCATTCTAACAGGTGTGCGGTGATGTCTCATTGTGAGTTTGATTTGCATTTTCCTGATGATTAGTGATGTTGAGCACCTTTTCATGTACTTGTTGGCCATGTGTATATCTTCTTTGGAAAAATGTCTGTTCAGATCTTCTGCCCCCTTCTTTAATCAGATTGTTCTATTGAGTTTTATGAGTTCTTTATGTATTTTATTTTTTTTTAATTTTATTTCTGACAGAGAGCACAAGTAGAGGAAGCAGCAGGTAGAGGCGGAGGGAGACGCAGGCTCCCCGCTGAGCAGGGAGCCCGATGCAGGGCTCGATCCCAGGACCCTGAGATCATGACCCGAGCCAAAGGCAGACACCTAACTGTCTGAGCCACCCAGGCGCCCTTCTTTATATATTTTAAATATTAACCCCTTAGCAGATGTATAATTTGCAAGTATTTTCTCTCATTCCGTAGGTTGCCTTTTTATTTTGTTGATGGTTTCCTCTACTGGGCAGAAGTTTTTTAGGTGATGTAGTCCTACTTGTTTATCTTTGCTTTTATTGTCTTTGGTTTTGGTGTCAAATCAGAAAAAAAAAATCTTTGCCAAGACCAATGTCAAGGAACCTCCATGTCTTTTGTGACTTTATAGCTCATTTCTTTGTATTTATGAATAATATTTTATTGTATGGGTGTACCACAGTTTGTTTATTCATTCAGCTATTGAATGGCATCTTGGTTGCTTCCCATTTTTGGCAATTGTAAGTAGAGTTGTTATAAACATTCGTGTGCAGGTTTTTGCTTGGACATAAGTTTTCAGCTTGTTTGTATAAATACCTAGGAACATGATTGCAGGATCATATGGTAAGCTTATGTTTCTCTTTGTAAGAAACTGCTAAACTGTCTTCCAAAGTGGTTGTACCTTTTTGTATTCTTATCAGCAATAAACAAGAGTTCTTCTTGCCCCATGTCTTCGTCTGCATTTGGTGTTGTCAATTTTGGATTTTAACCATTCATATAGATGTGTGGTAGTTTCTCATTTTTGTTTTAATTTGCAATTCCCTAATGACATATGATGGTGAACATCTTCTCATATGCTTATTTGCTGTCTGTATATCTTCTTTGATGAGGTGTCTATTCAGATCTTTTGTCCAATTGAGATGTTTGTTTTCTTATTGAATTTTAAAAGTTCTTTTAGTATTTCATAAGTTACAAGGTTTTTTAAATCAGATATGTTGTACAAATATTTTCTCCTAGTCTATGTTCCTTTCATTCTTAGACATATTCACTTTTAATTATTTTAGAAGTATCTCTCGGTATTTTAGAATGGGTAATTAAGAACATTTTCTTAAAATTTTTTTCTTTTTCTTTCTTTCTTTCTTTTTTTTTTTTTTAAGTAATCTCTGTGCCCAACATGGGGCTTAAACTCAAAACCCCAAGATCAAGTCGTGTGCTCTACTGACTGAACCAGCCAGGCTGCCCCTTAACTAAACATTTTTACATAATACATTTCAGTAGAATTTCTTTGCTCTTTCTTGATTATAAGTGTTAGAAATGATTTGTTAACTTTTCAATTATGATTTTACTTCTGTGTTTTCTTATTTTTTGTTTGTCTTTCCATCTTGAGTCTAAAAACTCAGTGAAGGTAAGGATATTTTCTGCCTTGATTGCTGCTGTATCCTCAGCCCTAGCATGTAATGGGTGCTTACAGAATTTTTGTTGGATAAACAAACAAGTGAATGAATACTATCTCTTAAAGCAGCAGTACATCTTTCTATGTAACACCGTGAGTCTTCAGATGATGGTGTCAAATTCAGAATATAATGGATGTAAGATCTTTGGAAAATATTTTAAATTAGTTGTGTATGTTTCTCTTATTTAAGGACAGATTCAAACCAAAATGAGTTTATTTTCCTGATTTCATATTTACTTACCTATTGATGGGAAACAATAGATATGAGAGTAAGAAATGGATGCTTTAAATAGAATATTCCTCGGTAATTCAGTTTTCCTTATACTCTGCCTAAAAACCTGTCTTATAATTGACATTATGATCTGAACCATTCCAGCATGGTAAAACAGGAAAAACATTTGGATTAACCTTGGTTTCTAAAGAAGTTAGGGAAATATTTTCCATTCATGTCCTTCAAAAGATTGTGTAATGGCTAGAAGTTGGCCTCACCCATGTCATAGCACTTACCGCACAGTATTTCTCTGTCCTTCTCATTGGACTATAAGGATCTAGAGATTGATTCTGATTTATCTTTTGTCCCCAGCATCTAGCACAATACATGTCACCTACATATTGCTCAATAAATGTTAATGAATGAATAAGTGAATGCCAGATCATTAATTTACTTAAACATTGAATGCTTGTATTTTTTTGTCACTGTGCTTGGTGCTGAGTTTACACGGATGACATTGTGATCCCTACCCTTAGGTAAAGATTAGTGGGTAACCAAAAGCAAACAAATGTATAATTATGAATTACGATGAGGGCTATGAAGGAAATTAACAAGGGAGGATAATATAAAAGATGGAGGGGGAAGGCAGATCTGGGAAGGCCTCTGAGAAATGACATTTTGGATGACACATGAAAGTTGAGGAATCAGCCATTCAAAGTACAGAGAGAAAAATGCTTCGGGAAGAGAGAACAGCTGGACTAAGCTAAGAAGGCACTTATACAAGAAACTAAAAGGAATCCAGTATGGTTAAAGGCAAGAGTCACATAAAAAGAGCTTGGAGAGGAAGCCAGGGAATAGATCATGTAGTGTTCTGCAGGTCATGTGAGGAATACAATGGGAAACCATGGGAATGGATGAGTTTACTTAGGAGTTTATAGAGGGAAGAGAAGGGGCCCAAGGCTGAGCCACTGAGGTCAAGCGGAGGAGGACACAGTACAAGTGACCGAGGAGGCATGGCAACCAAGAAAATGTGGTGTCTTGCATGTATCATATGACCTCACTGATATGAGGAATTCTTAATCTCAGGAACAAACTGAGGGTTGCTGGAGTGGGGGTGGGGTGGGAGGGATGGGGTGGCTGGGTGATAGACATTGGGGAGGGTATGTGCTCTGGTGAACGCTGTGAATTGTGCAAGACTGTTGAATCTCAGATCTGTACCTCTGAAACAAATAATGCAATATATGTTAAGAAAAAAAAAAAAAGAAGATAGCAGGAGGGGAAGAATGAAGGGGGGGAAATCGGAGGGGTAGACGAACCATGAGACATGATGGACTCTGAAAAACAAACTGAGGGTTCTAGAGGGGAAGGGGGTGGGAGGATGGGTTAGCCTGGTGATGGGTATTAAAGAGGGCACATTCTGCATGAAGCGCTGGGTGTTATGCACAAACAATGAATCATGGAACACTACATCAAAAACTAACGATGTAATGTATGGTGATTAACATAGCAATAGAAAATTTTTTTAAAATGTGGTGTCTTGGAAATCAAAAGAAGAATGTAGTTTGTCAAAGGAGAGGAGTTATTACCTAATATAAAGGGCTGTTGGGAAGTCAAGAACATGTGGACAGGAAAAGGGACCGGTGGACTGGTCTATATCAGACTCTGAAAAAAGCAGACTTGGTACAGCTGTGGATACAGAAGCCAGAATGGGTTGAAAATGGGGGATGAGCTGAAAATGGAGTAAGAAATGAGGAGGTAGAGATGGTTTTTTCAAGAAGTTCTGCTGTGAGGGAGAATAGAAAAAATTGGAGCACTTACTAGATGAAGATGGTTATAGATGAATTTTTTTTTTAAAGATTTTATTTGTCAGAGCGTGGGAACACAAGCAGAGGGAGAAGCGGGCCGAGCAAGGAGCCCGATGCGGGACTCAATCCCAGGACCCTGGGATTATGACCTGGGCCGAAGGCAGACTCTTAACCAACTGAAACACCCAGGCGTCCCTATAGATGAATTTTTTAAAGGATGGGAAATACTTACTATTGTACTTACGTAATGTAATGAATGATCCTCTAGACAGGATGTTTTGGTAAAAAGGGATTGATCAAAGGAAGAGCAAAATCCATGAGAAGGCCGAAGGGATGGGATCTATGCACATGTTGAGGGTTTGATCTTCAACAGGGGAAAGGAAGAGAAGTTGGGGACTGATAAAGGTAGGATTATGGATTTATTGATGAGAGCATGAAGACATTTACATCTGCTTGGCTCATACTTCATATAGAAAATATAAACACTGAGAGAGGTAAAGTAGGTGATGAAGGTTTGAGAGGGGCAAGATAGTTACCTTTGAGTAGGAAAGTAAAACCTAGTTAGAGAATTGAAATTTTGTTAGCCCTGTGAGACTGGGTATCAAATTTTCAGTCATTTTATACTAGTGCAGTCTGACTTCATGGGATAAGGTATTTGCCTTTGGAGACATTGTGAGCTTGTTATTATCTTTGCAATACATGCAATTATTGGTGAAGCAAGAAAAGTTCTATAGGGCCAATCTATGCTGCCATCTCTCTATCCATTTCCATTTATTTCAATTAATTCAGCAAGCATTTACTTATTGCTTAGTGTTCTGTTTTCAACCAAAGAGATGAAAGAAAAAAGGAGAATGGCTACCCTATTAAAACATACTGCTCATGCTTCCATAGATGACAAAACTTAAATATATGAAATAAATAATAAAACAATTACAAAGCTGCACATGCTTTGTGGTGGGAAGCAGATAGACGATGATGGCGGTGGTAGTAGTGGTGAGAATGAGATGCCTAATATTTATAGAGTGTTGACTGTGAGTCAGGCACTTTTCTAGATGCTACTTATCTTATTTAATATACATCACACCCTGTGAAGTAGCTAGGGTTATAATCCACATTTTTACAAAGGATGAAATAGGCCTACAAAAATTAAGTAACTTGTTCAGAATTACACAGCCAATAAGTGGAGTTAGGATTCATACTTAGGCTCTTTGACATGTAGAGCCCGTACTCCAAACCAATATGCAATGGTTTCAGGGAAAAACAAACAATAAGGGAGTGATAAAATTGAGGTCCTTAACTTAGTAAGAGCCACTGTAGCAACACTTGGACTTAGGACTACAGAGCTCCTAAGCAGCCAGCTAAGAGGGAAACAGAAGGTAGTGAAACCTTTGGTACCTACTCTGTAAGTTATCATCTTCCTCATAAGTCCATGTGAAAGGTATATTATTCCTATTTTCCAGTTGAAGAAACTGAGATAGTGGAACTAGGAACCAGTCAGTGTTTTTTTTTTTTTTTTTTTTTTTTTATAACTCATGCTCTTTAAATAGAGTTGACAGGATAAAAATGAAACAACTCAGTAGGTTTTATGGTGATTTTTATATTGTTTTCTTAGCATTTCTTAGAGGAATGTCTGTATTTATACCATGTTTTCAAAGCAATATATTTCAAAAAGAAAGTTGAAAAATATCTGGTACTTATTTTATTAGATGGCAATTTCTTATTTTTAAAAAAGTTACATGTTCAATTACAATTTACTTTTGAATAACTTGAGTTACAGTCAGTTTTGTTTAACATTTGAGAATTTGGGTAGTGAATACAGAATAATCTTCATAAAAATCTGAGTAAAAAGCACATTAGGATAATCTGTTGGTTTATAACTTCAGAGATCAATTTTCTCAAGGTTTGTTTTGTTCTCTGATATTAAAATATGACCACTGGTTGTGCTCCTTGGGAAGCAGAGAAGTAGTAATTTCTTACACTGAAAGTTTTTTGAAATGTATTAAGAGCATTATAAAGAGCAAAAGAGATCAATATTTCTCAACACCTAGATTCAGAATAACTTTACAGCCATTTGCTAGCTTCTTTATGATCTCAGGCAAGACACTTTGATCATCTGTAAAATAAAGATGATAATACTTAGCTTGCACAATTATAAAGATCTGCTGAATGGATTAATTATGAGTATTAGAAGTAATAAATATGTTACCTAGCACTATATTTGGTGGATTATCATTAAATGGTAACTTACTATTTTAATTATGTCTTTATGGAAAATTGCCTGTAGTTTCTTTTTTTTTTTTTAAGATTTTATTTGTTTATTTGAGAGAGACAGAGAGAGAGCATGAGAGGGGGGAGGGTCGGGAGGGTCAGAGGGAGAAGCAGACTCCCTGCTGAGTAGGGAGCCCGATGCGGGACTCGATCCCGGGACTCCAGGATCATGACCTGAGCCGAAGGCAGTCGCTCAACCAACTGAGCCACCCAGGCACCCCTGTAGTTTCTTTATAAAGTGTTTTTTGTTGTTGAGTTGTAGAGTTCTCCGTATATTGTGGGTGTCAATTTTCTGTTAGCTATCTGATTTGCAAATCTTTGATTCCATAAGTTACCTTTTTACTCAGTTGATAGTGTGTCTTGATGCAACAAAGTTTTAAATTTTGATGTTCAACCTGTTTTTTTCTTTTGTGGCCTGTGCTTTTTGTATCATATCCAAGAAATCATTGCCAAACCAAATGTCATGAAGCTATTCCCCTATATTTTCTTCTAAGAGTTTTATAGTTTTAGCACTTACAGTTTTTTGATCCACTGTGAGTTAATTTTTGTATGTTAAGAGTCAAATTTCATTCTTTTGAATGTGGATATCTAGTTTTCCCAGCACGATTCATTCAAAACACTGTGCTTTGCTTAGTGAACTGTCTTACACCCATGTCAAAATCATTTGACTATATATATGTGAGAGTGTATTTCTGGGCTCACTGTTTTATTCCATTGTTTTTTTTTTTTTTTTAAAGATTTTATTTATTTGAGAGAGAGAGAATGAGAGAGAGCATGAGAGGGAGAGGAGGGTCAGAGGGAGAAGCAGACTCCCCGCCGAGCAGGGAGCCCGATGCGGGACTCGATCCCGGGACTCCAGGATCATGACCTGAGCCGAAGGCAGTCGCTTAACCAACTGAGCCACCCAGGTGCCCCTATTCCATTGTTCTTGATGTCTGTGTTTATACTAATATACTGTTTGATTACTGTAGCTTTGTAGTAAAGTTTGAAACCATAAAGTGAGAATCTTCAGCTTTGTTCTTTGTCAAGATTATTTTGGCTATTTGGGATCCCTTGAGATTCCATAGTAATTTAAGGATGGATTTTCTATTTCTGTGAAGATCATCATGGGGTTTTGATAGAGATAACATTGAATCTGTTGGATAACTTTGGATAGTGGATAGTACAGATATCTTTTTTTTTTTTTTAAGATTTTTAAAATTTATTTTGAGAGAGAGTGAGTGCACAAGCTAGTGTGGGGAGGAGCAGAGGGGCAAGAGAAGGAGAGGGAGAGAATCTCCAGCAGGCTCCATGCTGACTGCAAGCCCAACTCAAGGCTGGATCTCACCACCCTGAAATCATGACCTGAGCCAAAACCAAGAGTTAGTCGCTCAACGAATGAGCCACCAAGGCTCCCCAGATAGTATGGACATCTTTTTTTTTTTTTTTTTATCTTTAATGACTATTTATTTCTTTTTCTTTTTTTTTGTTTTGTTTTTAATTTTCTTATTCTTATATCCCCATACATTGCATCATTAGTTTTAGATGTAGTGTTCCATGATTCATTGTTTGTGCATAACACCCAGTGCTCCATGCAGAATGTGCCCTCCTCAATACCCATCACCAGGCTAACCCATCCTCCCACCCCCCTCCCCTCTAGAACCCTCAGTTTGTTTTTCAGAGTCCATCATGTCTCATGGTTTGTCTACCCCTCCGATTTCCCCCCCTTCATTCTTCCTCTCCTGCTACCTTCTTCTTCTTCTTCTTCTTTTTTTTTTTTTCTTAACATATATTGCATTATTTGTTTCAGAGGTACAGATCTGAGATTCAACAGTCTTGCACAATTCACAGCGCTTACCAGAGCACATACCCTCCCCAGTGTCTGTCACCCAGTCACCCCAGTAATGTCTTCCAATTGATGAATTGTCTTATTACGTATTTATATCTTTAATTTTTTTCAGCAATCTTTTGTTATTTTCAGTGTACAAGTCCCTTTCCCCCTTGGTTAAGTTAATTCCTAAGTATTATATTCTTCTTGATGCTACTGTAAATGGAATAATTTTCTTAATTTCATTTTTGGCTTGTTCATTATTAGTGTATAGAAATACAGCTGATTTTTGGGGGTGCCTGGGTGGCCTAGTCAGTTAAGCATCTGACTTGGTTTCGGATGGGGTCATTATCTCAGGGTCATGGGATCAAGCCCCAAGTCTGGCTGTGCTCAGCGGGGAGTCTGCTTGAGATTCTCCACCCTTCCCCCCACGGCTTCTCCCCCCCCACCATGTGCTCTCTCTTTCTCAAATAAATCTTAAAAAAAAAAAAAAGAAATACAACTGATTTTTGTGGGTTTACTTTATATCCTGCAAGCTTGTTGAATTTATTAGTTTTTACAGTTTTGTGTGTGGAATCTAGTATTTTTTTACATGTAGGATCATGTCATCTGTAAACAGAGATGATTTTACTTCTTCATTTCCAACTTGAATGCCTATTTGTTTTCCTTGCCTAATTGCTCTGGCTAAACTTCAAAACTAAAATTGACTGTAGTGGTAAAAGTGTATATCCTTGTCTTGTTCCTACATTAGAGGAAAAGCTTTCAGTCTTTCACTGTTATGTATGTTAGCTGTGAATTTTTTTTTTTTTTAAGATTTTATTTATTTGCGAGAGAGAGAATGAGAGACAGAGCACATGAGAGGGAGGAGGGTCAGAGGGAGAAGCAGACTCCCTGCCGAGCAGGGAGCCCGATGCGGGACTCGATCCCGGGACTCCAGGATCATGACCTGAGCCGAAGGCAGTCGCTTAACCAACTGAGCCACCCAGGCGCCCAGCTGTGAATTTTTTATATGTGGCCTTTTATGTTGAGGTAATCTCCTTCTAAGTTTGTTGCATGGTTTTATCATGTAAATGTGTTGAATTTTGTTAAATGCTTTTTCTGTATCAGTGATCATGTGGATTTTTTCCCATTCTATTAATGTTGTGTCTTACACTGATTGATTTGCCTATGTAGAACCATCCTTACATTCAAGGAGTAAATCCCACTTGATCATAATCCTTTTAATGTGCTGCTGAATTTGGTTTGCTAGTATTGTATTGAGAATATTTTTTGCATCAGTGTTCATAAGGGATATTGGTCTATAGTTTTCTTGTAGTGCCTTTGTTTGGCTTTCATATCAGGGTAATGCTGGCCTCATAGAAAGTTAGGGAGGGCTCTTTCCTTTTCAGTTTTTGGGAAGAGTTTGAGGATTGGTGTTCTTTAAATGTTGGTAAAATTTACCAATGAGGCCATTTTATTTGGAACTTTTTTGTTGTTGAGAAGTTTTTGATTATTGATTTAGTCTCCTTTCTAGTTATAGATGTATTTTGATTTTCTATTTCTCCCTGATTCAGACATGGCAGGTTTTGTATTTTTAGGAATTTGTCCATTTCATCTAGGTGGGTCACAGTTTTTTCCCAAAGATTTATTTATTTATTTTAGAGTGAGGGAGCACACAAGTTATCATGGGTAGGGGGAGGAGAGGGGTGAAGGGGGAGAGGTAGAGAGAGTCTTAAGGAGACTCCACATGGAGCCCAACATAGTCTCAATCTCACAGTGCTGAGATCACAACCTGAGTGGAAACCAGGAGTCGGATGCATAACCAACTGTTCCACCTAGGTGCCTGTCACAATTTTTTTTTTAAGTAATCTCTATACTTAACACGGTGCTCAAACTTATGACCCTGAGATCCAAGAGTTGCATGCTCTACCAGCTGAGCCAGCCAGACACCCCAGGCACAATTTTTTTTAAGCCAGAAGAAAATTATTTGAAAAACGCAGAGTAGGATATTGAGTCTTAAATGGCTTCCTTTGATAGAACAAATCAGAAGTTGGTTACAGAATGTCAAATGACAAGTGTCTTGGGCGCCTGGGTGGCTCAGTTGGTTAAGCGACTGCCTTCGGCTCAGGTCATGATCCTGGAGTCCCGGGATCGAGTCCCGCATCGGGCTCCCTGCTCGGCAGGGAGTCTGCTTCTCCCTCTGACCTTCCTCCCTCTCATGCTCTCTGTCTCTCATTCTCTCTCTCTCAAATAAATAAATAAAATCTTTAAAAAAAAAAAAAATGACAGGTGTCTTTTGTTAAAACCATCACACTTTCGGGGCGCCTGGGTGACTCAGTCATTAAGCATCTGCCTTCGGCTCAGGTCATGATCCCAGGGTCCTGGGATCGAGCCCCGTGTCGGGCTCCCTGCTCCGCGGGAAGCCTGCTTCTCCCTCTCCCACTCCCCCTGCTTGTGTTCCCTCTCTCGCTGTGTCTCTGTCAAATAAATAAATAAAATGTTTAAAAAAAAAAAAATCATCACATTTTCAATATATAAGTGGGCAAAAGAGGTTTAAGTGGGTTAGTAGACAGTAGAGAAATATTTAAATTTATTAGTTATTAAGAGGTAGAAATGAAAATTTCATACTTATACAGGGAAAAATAGAAAATGTTGATAATACTCAATGTAGGTGATGTTAAGTTGAAATCAGCATGTTTATACATTTAAAATACCACATGTGGTGCACTTGGGTGGCTCAGCTGGTTAAGCGACTACCTTCGGCTCACGTCATGATCCTGGAGTCCTGGGATCGAGTTCCACATCAGGCTCCCTGCTCAGCTTCTCCCTCTGACCCTCCCCCTTCTCGTGCTCTCTCTCTAATAAATAAATAATTTAAAAAAATAAAATGGCGTATGTATCAATTCTTGGAGCTAATAATTCCTTTTGGGGAAAATAATTCCTAAAGAACAAGAACTGTAAGACAAAAAGATGTTCATTTTAGTGTCACTTTATTTAATTAATTTATTAAGCTCAAAGGGCTTCTTTTTTTTTTTTTTGTAAGCAGGCTCCATGCTAGCCAGCATGGGGCTTGATGTCACAACTCTGAGATCAAGACCTGAGTTTGAGATCAACAGTTGGACACTTAACCAACTGAGCCACCCAGGCGCCCCTAGTGTTACTTTAAATAGCAAGTACATTTGAAACAATTTCTGTCCAAAATTGGATAATGTAAATATACATACATTTGATTTGACCATTAAAAATAATTATGATAAAGCAGTATGGAAAATGTCTAATGATATATGAATAAAATAAAATGCAAACTCATAGTTATGCTTTGTTTATAATAATAAAAGTTATTCTTGGGCATAAGAACATGTATATATAAAGCAAACACGTAAAATTCAAAACAAGTCATTTTAATTGGTGGAATTCTGGGTAATTGTTCTCTTTTCTGTTTTTAATTTTTAAAATTTTTTTAAGATTTTATTTATTTATTTGACAGAGAGAGACACAGCGAGAGAGGGAACACAAGCAGGGGCAGTGGGAGACGGAGAAGCAGGTTTCCCACTGAGCAGGGAGCCCGATGCGGGGCTTGATCCCAGGACCCTGGGATCATGACCTGAGCCGAAGGCAGACGCTTAACGACTGAGCCATCCAGGCACCCTTTTTTTTTTTTTTATAGATTTATTTGTTTGACAGGGACACAGCGAGAGAGGGAACACAAGCAGGGGGAGTAGGAGAGGGAGAAGCAGGCTTCCCACAGAGCAGGGAGCCTGATGTGGGGCTCGATCCCAGGACCCTGGGACCATTACCGGAGCCGAAGGCAGACACTTAACGACTGAGCCACCCAGGCACCCCTGTTTTTAATTCTTAATAGTGGTTCTTAGTATTGATTCGATTAAAAATAATTCAGGATGGGGGTGCCTGGGTGGCTCAGTGGTTAGGGGTCTGCCTTCGGTTCAGGTCATGAGTCCTGGGATCGAGCTGCACGTTGGGCTCCCTGCTCAGCAGGAAGCCTGCTTCTCCCTCTCCCACTCCATCAAATAGGTAAATAAAATCTTAAAAAAAAAAAATTTCAGGATCTATGAAATAGTCTTCCCAGAAAAAGCATATTTGAATCTGATTAATTTCTAGATCTATCGATTTATAGAGATATGCATTAAAATAGAGAAATGCATTAAAAAACATCACCACAAAAAGGCAATCAATGAAATCCATATTGTGGGAAAGTACAGGACAAATGACTCAGTTCTTTCATAAAATATTGTTGAAGGAGAACCTATATAATAAAAGACTTGAGACATTTACTAATCATAGTATATGGCCCTCTTTGATTTCTGCTTCAAGCATAACATTAAAAAGCTAAATAAAATTTAAAAACATACAATAATAATGCAGCATTAAATGTATAAATTAGAAAAGAAAGATCTAAAGTCAGTCATCTAAGCTTCCACCTTAGGAAACTAGAATGAGTGATGCTGATAATGGCAGAGACTAGGCATGTGTTGGGAGGGGTATATGGAATGCCCTATAATATCTGCTTCATTTGTTGTGAACCCAAAACTGCTCTAAAAAAGGGAATCTATTAAAAAAAAAAGTCTATTAAAAATGTTAACATTGTTCAGATACTTGTTATTAAGAAATTGTTAATTTTAAGAAATCTTAATTTTCAGATATGGTACTGTTATATTAAAATAGTCCCTGTGTTTCAGAGACATATATTGAAATATTTAAAGATGAAATGATATGAAATTTATTTCAGAATGATTAAATGAGGGAGAAGTAGGTGAGGATTTGCTTTAATAATTGTTTCATCTGGGCACTGGGCACTTAAGGGTTTTTTATGCTGTTATGTGTATTTTTTTATATGATTGAAAATTTCTGTAATAAAAAGTTTTAAATATGCAGAATGGCCAGAATATGGCTTAAAAAAAAAAGGGACATGTGGCGCGCGTGGGTGGCTCAGTCGTTAAATGTCTGCCTTCGGCTCAGGTCATGATCCCAGGGTCCTGGGATCGAGCCCCGCATCGGGCTCTCTGCTCAGCGGGAAGCCTGCTTCTCCCTCTCCCACTCCCTCTGCTTGTGTTCTCTCTCGCTGTCTCTCTCTCTGTCAAATAAATAAATAAAATATTAAAAAAAAAAAGGGACATGTTTTGATTGTTTGCCTTTTACAAATTAGCACTTTTTAACCTACACATAAAACTTAAAACACAGGGGCGCCTGGGTGGCTCAGTTGGTTAAGCGACTGCCTTCGGCTCAGGTCATGATCCTGGAGTCCCGGGATCGAGTCCCGCATCGGGCTCCCTGCTCGGCAGGGAGTCTGCTTCTCCCTCTGACCTTCCTCCCTCTCATGCTCTCTGTCTCTCATTCTCTCTCTCTCAAATAAATAAAAAAAATAAAATAAAAACCTTAAAACACAATGTGTGTTATTTAAAAAATAATAACAGGATATAAAAATTAATTTATAGCATCTTAGAGGAAATGAGTCTGGTAACCTCAAACAAGTTTAAGGTTTTATGTCGAATTTGTTTTCTTGTAATTCTGGTATTGTATCTGTCTATAACTTGGATTGGAAATAAAATTGCAAGGTTGAATTAGAGACCTTTTGTAGCCCCTCCTGTGGTTTACTCTTAAAATGAGTATTATTTTTATTTTCAGTTAATAACAGTCAAGTTGGAACAGGTGTTTGGATAGAGGAAGAGTTGGAATCAGAACTGCTTTGGCTCTTACTACATTGGTTTTGGTATTTGCTAGTAAGCCAGACATTTTTGCACTTAAGAGTTTTTACAAGTTGTTATTGTCACTGGTCTTTGTGAATAGCTGGATATTGGTCATTTACAAGCAAGTTTCCTGTTTTTTGTTCTTGCCAGGCAATTATTTTTTGTCATAATTACAGTCCTTTTTTAAGACCTGGGATATCACTTTTTCCACTTTCTAAGTTGGGAAGAAATAAGTGAACATTTGATGATTTGAATTTTCAAGGACTAAGTGTTATGCACACTGTAAGGGGGCATTAATAGGCACACATCATACCTGAGTATAGAACTTGTTTATAAATTTGGTAGTAGGATTTGTTATGTGGAAAGCCGTGAGTGGGAAGTTTTGAAAGGAAAGAAAAGGGAAATAAAGGCACCATCATTTCACTCAGTCCCTACTATGTACTACATTTTCCATATATTATCTCATTTAATCCTCATAAAAGCCTTACAAGGAGAATATTAACATTTAATTTTTACATATGAGGAAAAACAGGCTTGCAGAGTTTAAATTATTCCCATAAAGTTATTTGGCCAGTGAATGATAAAGTTGAGATTGAAATCCAGAAATGCCACATTAAGGAAATTTACATGTAAACACACAGATGGTCAGAAATAAACAAATACCTTACAATCTCTCTTATATGTGGAATCTAAAAATAAAACAAAAAATCAAAACCCCCAAACCCTAAGCTCATAGAGACAGGGAGGTAATAAGGGTAGAGATGGGGTAAAATGGCAAAATGGGTGAAGGGAGTCAAAAGGTACTGACTTGCAGTTATAAAATGAGAAAGTCATGAGGATGTAATGTACACATAGCAACTTTGGTTAATAATACTGTATTGCATATTTAAAGTTTGCTAAGAGAGTGAATCCTAAAAGTTGTCATAACAAGAAAAATTCTGTAACTATGTATGATGGCATATGTTAACTAGACTTTATTGTGGTGATCATTTTGCAATATATACAAATACTGAGTCATGTTGTACACCTGAAACTAATATAATGTGTGGCAGCTATACCTCAATTTAAAAAAACATTAAACTCTACATTACAAAGAATAAACCTTAATATATGTAAACAACAAAATAAAGGAACGGACCTCAGTAAAAAAAAACAAAACAAAACAAAACACAAATGAAAGATTTTAACCAGTACTTAGCTGAAACATTGAATAGCATATGTATTATAAATCATCATAATTTGTCTCTTTACAAAGACAAATGTGTCTATGATATAGCCCTTCCCAGGTAAGCCCCCATTAATGTTTGTTTCTCCACTCATATTCATGTGTGCAATAACTTCAGTAATCAAGGAAGCAGTAAACATTTGTTAAGTACCTATTTTATTTCAGACACTGTGATATCAGTATTTTTTTTTAAATTTTTTTTAAAAAAAGATTTTATTTATTTATTTGACAGAGACACAGCAAGAGAGGGAACACAAGCAGGGGGAGTGGGAGAGGGAGAAGCAGGCTTCTCGCGGAGCAGGGAGCCCGATGTGGGGCTCGATCTCAGGATACTGGGATCATGACCTGAGCCGAAGGCAGACACGCAACGACTGAGCCACCCAGGTGCCTCTGTGATATCAGTATTAAAATACTTTAGTTCTTGGGGCGCCTGGGTGGCTCAGTCGTTAAGCGTCTGCCTTCGGCTCAGGTCATGATCCCAGGGTCCTGGAATTGAGCCCTGCGTCGGGCTCCCTGCTCTGCGGGTAGCCTGCTTCTCCCTCTCCCACTCCCCCTGCTTGTGTTCCCTCTCTTGCTGTGTCTCTCTCTGTCAAATAAATAAATTAAGTCTTAAAAAAAATAAACATAAAAAAATAAAATACTTTAGGGCGCCTGGGTGGCTCAGTTGGTTAAGCGACTGCCTTCGGCTCAGGTCATGATCCCGGAGTCCCAGGATCGAGTCCCACATCAGGCTCCCTGCTCGGCGGGGAGTCTGCTTCTCCCTCTAACCCTTCCCCCTCTTGCGCTCTCTCTCTCTAATAAATAAATTTAAAAAAAAATAAAATACTTTAGTTCTTTACTTCATGAAGTTTACATCCTAGCTTGGGAAAATGGAGAATAAGTTAAATAAATGTAATAGATTGCAGTAGATTGTGTTAGTTGTGATAATAAAAGTATATGGCATGATATTTTGGTAGTATAATAAGTTTGTATGTGCAAATATGTAATTCTGTATTTCTAGAGCTGACTTTTTGACTCTCTAGCTCAGAGAACTGGGGAAGGTACTTAGATGATGTTTGCAATGTGAGGTGGGATATTTTTGTTTGTCACGGTGACTGGGGCTACTACCGGTGTTTAGTAATCTGGGATCTGGGCTGTTAAACGTCCTGTATTAAGCGGGACAGTGCTGTGCAGTGAAGAATTGGCTGACCTAAATGCCAAGAATGCCCTTGTTGAGAAACACTAACTAACCTGATTCATGGCAAACAACTTCATCTTGGTCTCATCAGGCAACTTTAGTATTATCCCGTAATTTTAAATCCAAGATTATTAACCTGTTCTCAGTTGGTTCAAATCTCTTAGATTCTGCCTATCTATTCCATGGTACTAATTCTAATAACCTGAGGAGCTTATTACATGATAGTATTTGTCTTTTTGAGAATGAGAGCCAGCATTTCCGGGTCAATCTTCTATTTTATGTTGTGGTACACCTCTGTGTCAGTCATAGGCACTGTCCTGTGGTAGTTTTGTGGTGTATGTTACATTTGATCCCATGTAGTTCTCTGGCATGGGTGATAATGCATTCCTTTGCCTGACTCCCATTTTCTTGCCATTGTAGGTAGTTTCTTGGTAAGTCATCCACTTTTCTACTAACTTTCCTGCTCTAATTTCCTTGGAGACACTATTGTTAGGCTCATTGAATATTGGGAAGGATGGGTAGTCTTAGGTCCTTCTGTTTAACTGCATAATGCTCTCCCCTAGCTTGCTTTTACAAAAGGATATCTTTGTTTTGGGGTTTTTTTTTCATTCTTACTTGAGGATCTTTTTACCCAAAGCAAGTCCTTTACTTTGGAAAGTTCCCAACTGTATTAGTTTGCTAGGACTGTCATAATAAAGTACCACTAGGAGCACCTGGGTGGCTTGGTCAGTTGGGCCCCGACTCTTGATTTCAGCTCAGGTCATGATCTCAGGGTGGTGAGATCACCCCAAGTCAGGCTCCAGGCTCAGCACAGAGTCTGCTTGTCCCTCTCCCTCTGCTCCTCCCCCTACTCTCACTTGCTCTCTCACACTCTCAAATAAATAAATAAAATCTTGACTGATGAATCACAGACCTGTACCCCTGAAACAAATGATACATTATATGTTAATTTAAAAAATTTAAAATAGGGCGCCTGGGTGGCTCAGTTGGTTAAGCGACTGCCTTCGGCTCAGGTCATGATCCTGGAGTCCCGGGATCGAGTCCCGCATCGGGCTCCCTGCTCGGCGGGGAGTCTGCTTCTCCCTCTGACCCTCCCCCCTCTCATGTGCTCTCTCTCATTCTCTCTCACACAAATAAATAAATAAAATCTTTAAAAAAAAAATTTAAAATAAAAAAAATAAAATCTTTAAAATAAAGTACCACCAACTGGTGGCTTAAATAATAGAAATTTACTGTGTCACAATTGCAGAGGTTAGAAGTCTGAGACTGAGGTGGTGACAGGGTTGGTTCCTTCTGAGGTTTGTGAGGGAAGGATCTATTCCACGTCTTTCTCCTTGGCTTGTAGGTGGCCATCTTCATGTTCACATCGTATTCTCCGCATATTGTGTCCGTATTTCCCCTTTTATAAGGTCGCCGGTTCTACTGGATTAGGAGCCCACCTTAATGACCTCATTTTAACTTGATTACCTCTGTAAAGACCCTGTTTCCAAATGAGTCACATTCTGAAATATTGAGGGTTAAGACTTCAATATATGTATTTGGGGGAGAGACGATTTAACCTATAACACCCAACTAATCCTTTTAATTCTGTTTTCCTCTTAGAATACAGAAAAGGCTCTACTCAAAATTAAAATATCCCAGTCCAACACCAAAAAAAATTATGTAAAGTAAAAAGGGGGGAAAAACCCTATTTCTGTCCAATTCTTATCCTCCAACTTGATTATTTTACTTTACTTTTCCATATGAGTAACTATATATAGAACTATCTCATTTTTTTTTTTTTTTAAAGATTTTATTTATTTGAGAGAGACACAGCGAGAGAGGGAACACAAGCAGGGGGAGTGGGAGAGGGAGAGGCAGGCTTCCAGCTGAGCAGGGAGCCCGATGTGGGGCTCGATCCCAGGGTCCTGGGCCGAAGGCAGACGCTTAACAACTGAGCCACCCAGGCGCCCCGAACTATCTCATTCTTTTTACAGGCTAACAGCATTCCATTTAATGGTTATACTGCAGTTTAATTAACCATACCTCTACTGATGAACATTTTTGTTGTTTACAACTTTTGACTATTACACACTGTACAGAGCTAATTCTTGTATACATTTCATCACACATTTGAATTTTTTTTTTTTTTGTACGATAAATCTTTCAAATTGCATGTGCTGGGGGACCTGTGTGGCCTAGTCGGTTAAGCGTTTGACTCTTGATTTCGGCTCAGGTCATGATCGCAGGGATATGAGATTGAGCCCCGCATTGGGCTCTGCGCTGGGCATGGAGCCTGCTTGAGATTCTCTCTCTCCCTTTGCCCCTCCCCCCTCTAAAATGAAAATAAAAAATAAATAAAATTTTTAAAAATTGTATGTGCTAAGTCAAAGGGAATGAACATTTAAAATTTTTAAAGATATTGGTAAGTTAATCCACCAATTTATACTACCACTAGGAGGATATGAGAGAAAGTTCCTCTTTTCTCTGTACCCTCACCACCATTGGATAATATCAGTTTTTTAAAAATCTTTGTACAATAGAAAAAGAGTATCTCATTCTTTTAATTTTTATTTTGTCACATGTGATACTTAGTATATCTTTAGTCATTTTATTTATTTTTCTGTAAATTTACCTGTGTGAGTTCTTGCTTATCTTCTTTAGAGGTATTTGTATTTTTCTTATTAGTTCATTGAAGCTTTTTATATGTTATGGATCTTAGCCCTTTGTTCATTATACATAACACAAACATTTTATCTAGTCTATTTTATTCTTTTTGGATGTTACTATAAGTGGAATTGTTTTGTAATTTCCTTTTCAGATTGTTCATTTTTAGTGTATAGAAATGCAACTGATATTTGTGTGTTGACTTTGTATCCTTCAACTTCACTGAATTCATTTATAAGTTTTAATAGCTTTTTTATGTGGAATATTTAGGGTTTTCTGTATGTAAGTTCATATCATCTGCAAACAGATAATTTTACTACTTTCTTTCCAATTTGGATGCCTTTTATTTATTTTTCTTGCCTAATTACTTTGGCTAAAAATTGCAGTACCAGTGTTGAGTAGAGGAGGTGAAAGCAGACATCCTTGCCTTATTTCTGAACTTAAAGGAAAAGCTTTCATTTTTTCACCACTGAGTATGGTCATTGCTATGGATTTTTTGTATATGGCTTTTATTATGTTGGTAGTTTCCTTATATTTCTAGTTTTTTGACTGTTTTTATTATGAAAGGGTGTTGCATTTTGTCAAATTTTTTCTGCTTTGAGATGATTATATGGGTTTTTTTCTTTCATTCTTTTAATGTGTATTGCATTGATTGAGTTCTGTGTGTTGAATAATCCCAAATCCATTCTTTTTTCTCTATACTGTAGCCATGAAGGTCTGATCATATTTTTCTCTTTGATTAAAATATTTAAGTGATTTCCCATTGCTCTGTTAAAAAACAAAATTATTAATACAACCTATAGAACCTTTACTTGGTTTGCCATCTTTTTTTTTTAAATTGAAGTATAGTTAATATACAGTGTTAGATTTTCATCTGTACAACATAATGATTGAACAATTCTATACATTACTCTTTTTTTTTTTTTTAAAGATTTTATTTATTTATTTGAGAGAGAGAGAATGAGAGACAGAGAGCATGAGAGGGAGGAGGGTCAGAGGGAGAAGCAGACTCCCCGCCGAGCAGGGAGCCCGATGTGGGACTCGATCCTCTCATGACCTGAGCCGAAGGCAGTCGCTTAACCAACTGAGCCCCCAAGGCGCCCCTCTATACATTACTCTTAATGACTGTATCCCCTGTGCTCTACTTTTCATCTCTGTGACTTATAACTAGAAGTTTGTGCCTCTTAATCCCCTTTATCTATTTCACCCATCCCGCCACTTACCACCCCTCTGGCAACCACCAGTTCTCTGTATTTAAGTCTGTTTTTTTGTTTGTCTCTTTGTTTCTTTGTTCATTTGTTTTGTTTCTTAGATTCCACACATGAGTGAAATCATATGGTTATTTGTCTTGTCTGGCCTTATCTTTATTCAGTGCCTCCCTTAACCTAAGGGCCTCTAGCCACATTAACTATTTTTAGTTCCTTAATGGAGCCATGCTTTCTTTCCCTAATGGGACCTGTGCACTCACTGTTTCCTCTGCTTATTATTGTCTCTCTCCTTGTTACCATTTTATGCATAAAAAACTATTACCTCATATTTTATCTCTCTCATTTCCTACATAAAACTTTCCTTGACCCTGCCAGTCAAGGTGAGGCCTAGATTACATCTTATTTTATCATGTACTTCTTTTGAAGCAAGTAGTTTTATATTCACTTGTGTGATTATTAAATTTCAGATTATAACCTCTGTAGACTATGAATTTCATGAAGGCAAGGGTCATACCTATTTTGTTCACTGCTACATCTGGTAGGGTATCCTGCTGCCCAGCACATAGTTGGGGCTCAGACATTTGTAACATGAATGAGTGAGTGATGGCTTCTTGGTTTTATGTCTTGATTAGAAAGGTTATTGAAAGATTTCAAGATTAACATGATTAGATTCACTGTTTAGAAAATTCATTTATTGTTTGTGTGAAAGATGAATTAGACATATCTGAAAATTAGGAGGACAGATAACTGATTATGATTATCTTCTTGGTCTCGAATAATAGAAGCCTAAATAAAGGCAGCGGCATTAATGATGGAGAGGAAGAGATGGTATTTTGGGAGAACCATTTAAGAGGAAGAACCAATAGGACTTGGCGACTGACTAGATATAGTCATGGTGAGGGAAAGGAAAAATCAGGTCTCAAATTAAAATTAAATGCCATATATGAATTAGTATGAAGCAGTATTACATAGTGGTTAAGAATAGAGCCTTTGCAGACTTATGTAACCTACTAGCTGTACGACTGAAGGATTTTACTTAACATTTGTTTAACTCTGTTAATTGTAAATGAGTAACTTCATCGAAGTTAAATGAGATAGTATGTGTAAAAAGCTTCTATTCATAGTTTGCTGTGAACTTGAAGAAGTCATTTAACCATCCAAACTCAGTTTCTTCTGATAGAAAAAAGGATAATCTATTTCCTGTTCCCCCTACACTGCAGAGTTAGAGAATATAAAGCCTCTGAAAACTATAAATTGGTAATCATGGTAGCTAGATAGATTAATTTTACCTGGTAGGAAAGGAGACGATCTCTCTTTGTCTTTAATATGACCTCATCTCTTGATTCATCTTTGTCAGGTAGATAATTCTTGACCATAAAGACTGGACTGGTAGAATTTACCATACTGGCAACAGCCTTCTGCCTGTATGGGGCTCTCTGTGATAAGTGACTAATGACTTCTCAAGAAAATAAATCTTAACAGGGAGCCAAGGAGATCCTTACTGCCTGATGTGAAAGGGAGAAGAAAATAGGATTATCAGGAACCAACCCTGGAAAGTGGAAATAAGGTGCTGGAAATTGGCCTGGTGAATTTTTGGTTGCCTGCTCTGATTTTCTATAGCTAGGCCTGTGCTTATTTTAGGATTGAGTTGTATACTTTGATCTTTCCTGTCTTTCATAGCAAACCAGTGAAAATGATTATTATGATTATTATTCCTACACATAAGATGAGTAAAAACCAGAAGCTAAAACCTGGAATTCTCATGGGGCGCCTGGGTGGCTCAGATGGTTAAGCGTCTGCCTTCGGCTCAGGTCATGATCCCAGGGTCCTGGGATTGAGCCCCATATTGGGCTCCTGGCTCAGCAGGGAGCCTGCTTCTCCCTCTCCCTCTGCCTCTCCCACTGCTCATGCTCTCTCTCTCTCTATCTCTGTGTCTCAAATGAATAAATAAAAAGTTAAAAATAAATAAATAAATAAAACCTGGAATTCTCAGTGCTTGCTTATTTCACCCTGCTATTTTGCCTTTCCAAACAGATGTAACTATCTTTAAATGCCCATGTTATGTGGTACTGTGTATAGGAATTTCGCCTAAGGGCAGCTCATTTTTTTTTCCCCCTCCTGTGTAGTTGTTATGTGATCTTGGTTAAGATTTTTGTTTTCAGCCAACACTTTGACTTTTCTTATTGCTGATAGGCTGGTCATCTTGCTCTTGCTTTTGAATTGGGTCTTGTGCCCAGCTTCCTCAATTGTATTTTCCTTTGAAGTTTTCAGTGTTGTAGTAATATGGTTTCCTGTCAGTTAGTGTTGGTTGGTATTGGTTTGCTCCCTTTGTATTGTGATTCTAAATAAATTTAGTATGTTCTTTTTCCTACAGGTTTTCTGTGCTTCCTGCTGTAGCCTGAAATGTAAACTGTTATACATGGATAGAAAGGAAGCTAGAGTATGTGTAATCTGCCATTCAGTGCTAATGAATGGTAAGTATTAAAACAGTTTGAATTCGCAGTTGAGACAAAACAAGAGAATTCCTATGAAAAGGCTACTGTTTTTTCCTGCCTTTCTCTATAAGTTGCTCACCTTCTCAAAAGGCACAACTTTAACTGAAAATATTGAGCTAAATTTCCATGTTTTGAAAATATTGTAGAATTTCAGAATTCCTATGCCTAACTTAATGAATGAATGCTAACGTCAGGTAAGTTTTCCAGGAAGAATGGAGGTTCTCGTGGCAATTTGGTGCTGTGTGGCTTTAATGTTGCTGTGACATGACTGAAGTGGGCTGGGGGTGGGAGGCTATTGACTACTCAGATGATGAAATATTAAAATTGGGCTGAGGTTTTCCTTTCAAGGGAAGCTATCTCTAGGGAGTACCTTAATAACTTAAAATATATTCTCATTAACACCTTGTTTCATTTATCTTGTTAAAAATAAATATTTTAATATCTAAGATCAAATAGAGAAGTGCATTTTTCTATCAGTTATCTCCTTAATACTACTTAGATTGTTATAAGGATATTCGTTTTGAATTTAGTTATATGGTAAAAGAATATGGCCAGGAGAAGGTAAATATAGCTTGTCCAGTGTTCATCTTTTATGGAACTAGAAATGAATCCAAGGGAATTTTAGTTAAAAATTTTAAAACAGTATTTTTGTAAAGAGATAAAACGAAATTGATCAGGCTGTAGTATTTTCTCTTTGAGTACATCTTTGCACAGTTGCCAGAAGAATTACTAATAAAATGTTCAACTTGGATACTGCTGCTGCCTGTGCCAGGGTCATGTGCATCCTGGAGGCTGGAACCTATCTGCTTAAGACCCCTCCTGCTCTGTCTGTCTGCGTTGCTCATAGTGATGTTTTCCTGTTGCTGGCTTATTAACCTCCTGCATGTCAGTTAATCTGATGTGTTCTGATCTCCTGTGATCCACCCAATTTCCTCCCATTTCTGAATTCTTGCAATTTTGATAAAATATTAATTCATTCTCTCTTAGGGTCAATTTTTAGATGGTAGTTATTTCACTCATTTGCTCAATTGATTTTTGTTCCTGCTTTCATTTTCGGACACATATCCACAAAAAAGAGCATGATACTTATTTATAGTACCCAGTACCTCTTTTATTTGATGAGGTCTTTCAAGTTGATAGCTTCTTTTTCTTTTTTTTTTTTTTTAACTTGGCATAGCTAAAGATGAAGGAAATGGCAGAGGATTCATATGGAATACTTATTTTTATTAAGCCAAGGATACCCTTACCAGGGGATCCTAAAGTAATCTACCTTTTCTGGTTTTTCCAGTGTCTTTCCTTTCGCATGGCTTAGCGAAGTCTTTTTCTGAATATTTAATTTGATGCTTTTCAGTGTTCCCTATCCCTTTCTCCCTTTCACCTTTTCTCTTCCTTCCCTCTTTCTGCCAGTGCTTTCAAAGGAACATAGCTATTGTTTTTAGCCTTGTCCTGAAGTTTGGAGGCAATAAATGTTCATAATCTTATGGATCATTCTTTGATGTTGAATGAGAGTTTTTAAAAGATGCTTAAAAAAATTGGGTGGTGTCCATTCCTGGGCATGTGGTATTACCTGAACCTAGAAGATAACATTTGATATCTTTCATTTCTGTAGCATCTTTCATCCAGTTTACTTTAAAAACAATAGTTGATATGTCAGTATTTAGTTAGTAAAATTATAGAGTATACAGAATCTTAACATATTTGCGATCATTCATATTGGTTGATGGCACTTAAATGACATTGGCACATTTTCATGTTCAAATGGGTCCTCTGCTTTTGAGACACACCAAAGATGTGAAATGGTTGTTTTTGCTGGATACTCTTACACGAGGTAATGATTACACAAAAGCAGAATTCACAGAAATGTTGAGATGTGTTCTCTTGAGCTTTAGGCTTCAAAATTTTTCCAGTGAGATTTTACCTCAACTAAGAAGAACATAGAAGTCTATAAATGAAACCAAAAATATCATACGATGGAGTTATGCTATTTTAGTCCCCAGTTTTGATTTTCGATAGAACTTTATAAAACGCATCAAATATTAAACCTGCCCCCCCCCTTGTCTAAATGCTACCCCAGTTGTAAATCCTTAGTAAGTTTGATGTTTCACTCCCTCTTAAGGGAATGTATGGTCTCTTAAAGGAGCCAGGAGCCTAGTCATTAACCTCAGACTGATCTGCTATCAGTCTGTATCAGAAGTATCACCTAATTCTTATTTTTGCTTCCAAATAGTTTACCTAACTAAATGGTCTCCTTTATTGATTAAAATCACCTATCTCCTTAAATACTTTCACTAGCTGGAAGAGAGACATACTATAAGTGTTAATGAGGAGGAGCTACATTATTTATCCAATATTGTGGAGGTCTTAATGTCCATATTTTGCAATCCATTCACATTGATTGTCTGTATTTGCTTTAGCTCAAGCCTGGGAGAACATGATGAGTGCCTCAAGCCAGAGCCCTAACCCTAACAATCCTGCTGAATACTGTTCTACTATCCCTCCCTTGCAGCAAGCTCAGGCCTCAGGAGCCCTGAGCTCTCCACCTCCCACTGTGATGGTACCTGTGGGAGTTTTAAAGCACCCTGGAGCAGAAGGTAGGGGATCATGTGCTCTTCTCTCTCTTTTTCCTCACCAAGTTCCTCTGAAAAGGTGCTGATGTGATTTTACAGCACGAGTCTTTAAAACACTGTAGATAAGTCCCTTTGGGTGGTTATTAAAGTGGAAGGAACAAGGTGAGAAATGTGTCAAGACTATTTCTGGGCAAATAAAGAATAATACTGTGTTGCCTGATATTTTGGAGGCACCTCTAAAAATATGCTAATACCCTGTCCAACTTAAGAATGGAGTGATTACACTGCTTATACTTGAAAAAAGAGGGGCACCTGGGTGGCTCAGTCGTTAGACGTCCGCCTTCGGCACGGGTCATGATCCCAGGGTCCTGGGATCGAGCCCCGCATCGGGCTCCCTGCTCTGCGGGAAGCCTGCTTCTCCCTCTCCCACTCCCCCTGCTTGTGTTCCCTCTCTCGCTGTCTCTGTCAAATGAATAAATAAAATCTTAAAAAAAAAATAAAATAAAACAAAATGATCTTATGTTAAAAAAAAAAAAAGATACAGGATTTGAGGTTGGTCTGTAAAATCCTAGCCTCACACCTACCTTAATGTTCTTTGTAGGACTATATGAAAATGAAGAATTCTTTCTTTGGACCAGCCCATTCTAATATTGCTTTTTGGAAACACATTGCCATTTTCTCTTTTCATATTTAATCTATCCATATAAAAATATGAAAATATTGTTAGGTACATAGACCTTTATAAAATCCAGAACTTTAATTCTGATTATATCACATGATAGGTAGGAAATTATAGGCTCAACTTATTTTAATTTATTATATCTTTAAGATTATGATATTGTCAGATGAAAGGCACTTTGTAAGTTCAGGAGATTATCAGTAGTAAAAACAACAGTTATGTATTTCCTTAAAATGATCTTGTCAAGAAGTTTCCCTTGATAATTAAAATCAATCTTCTTTCAGTAATTTTATGTCTTTTTGTCTAGTAATATTCCCTTCCCCTTGCTAAGTAGCCCTCCTCCCCTTTTGAAGATCAAAGACTTCTACTGATATTGTCATATTCTTCCCCATTTTCCCCTCTTTTCAGATCATCCCTTAGTCATACTCCTTGTGTTTTTATGAGTTCAGGCTTGCTTTCTTAAAATCTTTATTCTGTTTACTTTATTTGTCATTTTTGTTGTTCTTCCCTAGTCTTTCTTTGTTTTGGCTGTTTGGAATTGATTTCCAAAACTGGATTTAAAGAGATCATTTCATCAGACTTAGTTTTCCAGCTTTAACCCTATTGCAAACTACTTTTTGCACTGCCAGATGAGTCTTTTTTCATCTTCAGCTACACTTCAGCCAAGGATCTGGTCTCTTTGCTTCCCAATTCTCTTATATATCTGTGCCAACTCTTCCTTTATTAGTAAATAATTCTTCAGCATTCTTCAGGGCATCTTTTGCCCTTTAAAAATACCATATCACTTTTCCAGATATTTAATTCCTGTGGAAACCTCATACTTTTAGGAAATGTGGATATTTATTGCTAGACATTTTTTCCCTGCTATTAATTTATTTCCTAGGCACTTAAGCCACCTTTCTTAGTTTCTCTGTCAGTGATACGGAACAGAGTTATGTGATGTAATCATAAGTGTACTTAATATTTTAAAGCAAAGTTTTAAATCTCTAAGTTACAGAAGTAAAGAATATATTTAAACTCATATTTTATTATTTTATAACCACTTTTATACACTGTTACAGTCCTTGTATTTATAATTATAAGATGCTAAGTAGTGATTTCCTTATACTTCTGGAATTGGTGACCTTCTCTTCTTTGATGTTAGAAACCCTATCAATATCACATTGATGCCTGTTTTATTTTTCTGGCTCCTCAAGTGGCTCAGCCCAGAGAGCAGAGGCGAGTTTGGTTTGCTGATGGGATCTTGCCTAATGGAGAAGTTGCTGATGCAGCCAAATTAACAGTGAATGGAACTTCCTCAGCAGGAACCCTGGCTGTGTCACATGACCCAGTTAAGCCAGTAACTACCAGTCCTCTACCAGCAGAGGTAAGAGAACAAAAACAGCAACTAAAAGTGAGTACTTAGTTTACTCAGCATTGTGCTGCTTCTGCCTTGCCGTTTTCTAAGTTGAGTGACCTTTCTGTGGAACCCTATAAGTTTCAGATACAGTTTAGTGCATATGTGTGTGTGTCTAGGGTAAAGTGTGGCAAAATCAGTTCTTGTTTGCTCTATATTTGGAGGTTTTTTTTAGGAGAAAGATTCTTATGAAGGTTGTTCTCAGTGAGCTCAGGCTACTGCTGTAATTAGAGGTCGTGCAGAGGGAATCCTGCCCCCTTTGTACATTGGTTTTCAAACTGTTCCCCAGGTTCTGCGGTGGCCTCTTGGGAGTGCCATGGTGAGGAAGGGCCAGGCCATATAAAGATGGCTAAGGAGTCCCTCTATTCCTTTATCTTCAACAGAGCATCTCTATTTCTTCTGTTCTACCTTTTGGTTTCTTTCTTTTTTGAGAGAGAGAGAGAGAGAGAGTGGGAGAGAGCACAGGCAGGGGCAGAGGGAGAAGCAGGCTCTCCACTGAGCTGGGAACCTGACGTGGGGCTCGATTCCAGGACCCTGGGATCATGACCTAAGCTGAAGTCAGTCACTTCACTGACTGAGCCACCCAGCCGCCCCTACTTTCTGGTTTCTATGTAAGATTTTTAAAGATTTAATTTTATTTACTTATTTTTGAAGATTTTATTTATTTATTTGACAGAGAGAGAGACAGCAAGAAAGGGAACACAAGCAGGGGGAGTGGGAGAAGGAGAAGCAGGCTTCCCGCTGAGCGGGGAGCCCAATGTGGGGCTCGATCCCAGGACCCCAGATAATGACCTGAGCCGAAGGCAGACGCTTAACAACTGAGCCACTCAGGCTCCCCAAAGATTTTATTTTTAAGTAATCGCTGCACCCACCATGGGGCTCATACTTACAACCCTGAGATAAAGAGTTGCACACTCTACCAGCTGAGCCAGCCATGTGCCCCTGATAGGTTTTTAGAATATAAATTTTGTTTGAATGCAAGAGGAAGTTCTAGTGAATGAATGTTACCAGGAAACAAGGTTCGGCTCAATTGGCAAAACTAAACCAAGTTAGTTATTTTACTTCTGTCTCTTACATTGTTCAACACTCTGTTTTAATACTTATCTGGTAAAATGTAGAAAAACAAATTCTATAGGGCCAGACTAGAATATATTTTTCTCATCTTTAGGGCCCAGTATAGTGCATGGCACTTAATAGGTGCTCACTGAATGAAATAAATTCCTTTTCACAGGTGATATATATCAAGTAGAGGCCAGATGACCACTTTCTGTGATACTAAAAGATGGATTTATGCATCATTAAATAATAAGTTAGAATAGATTACTTTATTTCCTGTACTAGGCTTTCAAATCAGGTAATAATGGTTTGTCAATAAAATTTTCCAAATCTCGGGCACCTGGGTGGCTCAGTTGGTTAAGCGACTGCCTTCGGCTCAGGTCATGATCCTGGAGTCCCTGGATTGAGTCCCGCATCAGGCTCCCTGCTCGGCAGGCAGTCTGCTTCTCCCTCTGACCCTCCCGGCCCTCCCCCCTCTCATGCTCTCTCTCTCTCAGTCTCTCTCTCAAATAAATAAATAAAATCTTTAAAAAAAAAAAAATTTTCCAAATCTCCTCTTACATCATGATGTATTGAGAACAGTGCAAAATTTTTAGCAAGAACATTGCAAAATTTTTAGCAAAAACCCACTAAAAACTGATAGAGTCCTAAATTATAGACAAAAATATAGTAAGACTTGGACATATTTTTTTTAAAATAGTTTTAATCTTTATTCAAGTATAAAATCTAGATAGCAAAGTGCTTAAGGAACATTAATCTTTAGGAAGCCACTTGATGAACTTACAGCTACACCCATGCAACCACCACTGGGTTTCAACCAATGTGAAAATACAGACCATTTCCATCACTCTAGAAGGTTCCCTCATGCCCTTTTTCTGTCAATACCTGTCTGTTTTTCCCCCAAGGTAACCATTATTTGATTTGTATCACCAGGGATTTAGTTTTGACTATTTTTAAATTTCTTTTTTTTTTTTTAAGATTATATTTATTTGACAGAGAGAGCACAAGGAGGGGGAGTGGCAGGCAGAGGGAGAGCAAGAAGCAGGCTCCTCACTGAGCAGAGACCGATGTGGGGTGGGGCTCGATCCTAGCACTCTGGGATCATGACCTGAGCCGAAGGTGGACTCTTAACTGAATGAGCCACCCAGGTGCCTCTGTTCTCAAATTTCATATAAATGGAAACATATAGTATATAATGTTTTGTGTCTAGCTTCTTTTTTTTAAATATTATTTATTTATTTGACAGAGACACAGCGAGAGAGGGAACACAAGCAGGGGGAGTGAGAGAGGGAGAAGCAGGCTTCCCACCAAGCAGGGAGCCCAATGCGGGGCTCGATCCCAGGACCTGGGATCATGACCTGAGCCGAAGGCAGATGCTTAACGACTGAGCCACCCAGGCACCCCTTGTGTCTAGCTTCTTAAACTAATGATTATGAGATTTATCCATGCTGTGTGCATCAAAAGTTACTGTTTTTTTATTGCTGGGTAGTGTTCCATTGTATGGATATACGGCAATTTATTCGTATTCCTGTTAATGGACATTTGGATGGTTTCCAGTCTTTGGCTCTTATGAAGAAAGCTGCTATAAACATTTTTAAACATGTTAAAAAGAGTTTTTAAACGCATTTAACATTTTTTTAAAGTTTTTTTTTTTTTGCTTAGTTGTATAGAATATAGTGAGGAGAGCATTATTCTAATAGATCTTTGAGGTATTCTATTAAAATCGTTAATTAAGTGGATTTAACTCCACCCCAAAAATACTTTTTGAAAAATAGCATAAGTTTTTCATTAACTTGTGGTTTCCCAAAGGCCTGGGTTTATACTATGAAAATACTTCCAACTGTAGAGTTTCTCTTTTTGACATCACCAAATCATAATAATGAGGGAAGAGGCCTTGTAGCCTGGGTTAAAGCTTTCTCTACCCGGGTTTCCTCTGCCATAAAAGAAAATATTTTTAAAAACTGCAGGGGCGCCTGGGTGGCTCAGTCGTTAAGCGTCTGCCTTAGGCTCAGGTCATGATCCCAGGGTCCTGAGATCGAGCCCCACATCGGGCTCCCTGCTCCGGGGGAAGCCTGCTTCTCCCTCTCCCACTGCCCCTGCTTGTGTTCCCTCTCTCGCTGTGTCTCTCTCTGTCAAGCAAATAAATAAAATCTTAAAAAAAAAAAAAACTGCAGTGGCAACAGAAACAAAGTTTCAAAGTTATCTCAACTTCTGAAACTTTAATGCATTTGGGTCCACTTAAAGTCTCATTTACATTGCTTTTTTATGTATTTTTTTTTTAAGATTTTATTTATTTATCAGAGAGAGAGCATGTGAGAGCACAAGCAGGGGGGAGTGGCAGGCCGAGGGAGAAGAAGGCTCCCTGCTGAGCAAAGAGCCAGATGCAGGACTCCATCCCAGGACCCTAGGATCATGACCGAAGCCAAAAGCAGATGCTTAACCGACTGAGCCACGCAGGGAGCCACCCAGCTACCCTTACATTGCTTTTTAAAAATAACTTTGACAGATGCCTGAGTGATTCAGTCGGTTAAGTATCCCTGACTCTTGATTTCGGGTCAGGTCATCTCAGGGTCGTGAGACTGAGCCCCTTGTCGGGCTCTGTGCTGGCATGGAGCCTCCTTAAAATTCTCTTACCCTCTCCCTCCTTCCCTACCCACCCCCCCTCTTTCTCTTTAAAAAATAAATAATTAAAAAAATAAAAATAAAATAAAAATAACTTTGAGAATACTGGTGATGGTTGTGCAGCAATGTGAATGGACTTAATACCACTGGTTTGTACACTTAAAAATGATTAAAATGGCAGGTTCTATGTCATGTATATTTTACCACAATAAAAAAGAGGGAAAAATTAACTGATAAAATACAGAGATTAAAGGAGTGCCTGGGTGGCTCAGTCAGTTAAGCATCCAACTCTTGATTTCGGCTCAGGTTGTGATCTCAGGGTCCTGGGTCCAGGCCCCATGGTGGGCTCCAGGCTCAGCAGGGAGTCTACTGGAGGATTTCTCTCCCTCTCCCTCTGCCCCTCCCCATGCTTGCCCTCTCCCTCTCTCTCTCTCAAATAAATAAATGAATCTTTAGAAAAATACAGATTAAGTCATTGTTTTCATTTACTATGCAATGAAATAAAACTACATGTTCATTTTTCTTTGCATTAATATGAAGATCACATTAACTACACGTTAACAAAGTATAATGTCAATGTGATGTCAAAAAGAGAAACTCTACAGTTGGAAGTATTTTCATAGTATAAACCCAGGCCTTTGGGAAACCACAAGTTAATGAAAAACTTATGCTATTTTTCAAAAAGTATGAATTCCACATTTTCACTTAAATTCACATTTATATTCTCAACAATATTCTGCTAAAGTCTTGACCTCTCTGTAAAGCTCACTTTGCTGATTTGCTTTTTCTAGACAGATATTTCTCTGTTCTCTGGGAGTATAACTCAGGTTGGAAGTCCTGTTGGCAGTGCAATGAACCTAATTCCTGAAGATGGCCTTCCCCCCATTCTCATATCCACTGGTGTGAAAGGAGGTATGTGGACTTACATATTTAAACAGGGATAGTAATTGCAGGATGCCGGATGTTGTCTTCTAATTAAGGGAAAGAGAGAGAATTCAAATGATAACCACCTTTTTCTTCTTCAACAGAGAAAACAACCACTCAGTGCCATGAAAATAATTGTTGCTGTTACTGATAGTTTTAGAGTAGATATTTATGTTTTTATATTATAAGGTCATTTCATTTGTTCGAAGGACATATTTTTAATTATAGTATAAATGTACTTCATTGACAGTTTTTTCTTTATATTTCAAAGCACATAATACTCTGAAGAGTTGCTTATGTTTCTAGGATTTGGCCCACCTGATTGAACAGTCAGGACATTAACTTTTTGTTTTGCAGTATATTATACATTCTGAAATGTACATATAATAAATGGAGAGCACTGAATGTAAATAGTAATTTTATTGTTAAAATTTTTAGTGAGTTCTGGTAAGAAGTAAAATGACTATCCAATCAAAAGAATGCTTATCTTTATGTGAAAGTCTGTTGTTGATAGATGCAGATCAGCATCTAGTTAGTACATTTTTAGGAGATGGTTTGTCAATACTCTTTCCACAGTTTTGTCCTAGTCTTCTACCTGGTCTCCTTGCCTTCAGTCTTTCTCTCCTTTATTTTATCTTCCATGTTGTTGCCAGTCATCTTTTTAAACATAGATATTATCATATTGCTCTGACTTAGAAACATTCAGTGGATTCCCAGTGTCTTCAGTATAAATTAATTATTTTAGCATACAATGTTCCTTATAACTTTATCTCAACTTACCTTTCTAACTTTATTTCCAGCCAATAACCCAGTACTTCATGCACACTACAGATCGTTTACTGTTTTCTGAATATTCACTTTCCACCCTTCCATGTTTTTTGTTATGCTGTGGAATAGTCATGAGAGAATGGGCTGCAAAACTGGACAAACCTGGGTTATAATCCTAGTACCCTTATTTTGAGCTGTGACCCAGTGGGCAGGTTATTTATGCTCCCTGAATCTTTTTCCTAATCTCAAGTAACTACACCTACTTAAAAGTCATTGTGAATATTAAATCAGATTTCATACATGAAACTATGTAGCAAGAACAGTGTCTGGGGCAAAGTAGATGTATAATTAATACTTTCCTTATCTTCCTTTCCTCTGCCTAGACTACCCTTGTATACTGTAGACTCCTTGAAGAACTCCTCAACCTTTCAAAACCTAGATTAATGAAAAGCTCCTCTCTGAGTCCTTACCAATGCTGCTCTGTAGTAGTGTTTTACATCATCTCTGTTTGAATACAAATTTGTTTTTTTCTTTTAAGATTTTATTTAGAGAGAGAAAGAGAGCACATGTGCATGCATTAGCAGGAGGAGGAGCAGAGGTGGAGGGAGAGGGAGGAGAGAGGCTCGAGTAGATTCCATGCTGAACGTGGAGCCCAACATGGAGCGCAATCTCACATCATGACCTGAGCCAAAATCAAGAGTTGGAGACTTAACTAACTGAGCCACCCAGGTGCCCCTGAATAGAAATTTTTATAGACCTTTATTATATTCTTCTCTTACTATAATTTAGGTATTTTATAGGTCTGATTCTTTCACTTAGACCATGCATTTCTTCAGGCTTAATTCATGCTCGTGTCTTCTCCTACCATGGTGCTGGGTCTGTTGCGAGCTCTCAGCAGTGTTGGCTGAAAGTATCAGACTGTGCTGAAAGTATCAGACTATAAAATCCAGCCATGTCCCAGATAGTTCAACTTTGAACTTTCATGTAAGTTAAGCGTTCTTTTGATTATATAATCTTTGCTACTTTACTAGGATCCCCTAAAAATATTCTTTTGTTAATGAAGTTACTACTTAGGTTCAAATTTTGGTTATTTTCATGAGTCTTAGATTTAACTTACAAGAAGTTAAATTGGCCTACTCTCTTGTTTAAATAAGATTCCATTTTCATTAAATCTAATTATTAAAACCTCTCCTAAGAAACAACAACTGTTTATACTTACTGAAATCATATTACTGTCTCTTGCCCAGAATTTTGCAGTTTTGTATTTCAGTGGAATAACTTCATACAAATATTTTCTTTTTAAAAGTGACTTAGTATTTTTCTTTTCAATAAATATTTTCATTGGTAGAGTAAACATTTCCCCTTACATCCATAAAATCCATAAAATTTTTTGGTTTCTGTTATTATCCATGATTTTGACCTCAAGCTGGGAAGACTACCATCATTCAAAATGGCATAACTGAATATCACATACTGTGCTTTCAGGGATTAAATGGGAAAGGTTCTGTGCAGGGTCTCAGGTGTTAACTTGTCCATGTTTAGAATCTGTTGTGTGATTTAGTGGTGATTTTGGTGATTGATATATGCGCTGAACTCTTGACTTACAGGAAGTGTCTCATGAAACCAGTCACTTATGATAGTTTTAGTTTATTTTTTGGGTACATTTTTTTAAAGTTTAGTTTTTTAACGGTAAAAAAAAAAATCTCAGCAGTACAAAAGGATATAGAATAAAAAGTAAGATTCTTTTCTACCTCAACCCCTCAACATCCTTTCAGAGGTAAGTAGTGTATTATCACTTTCTTGTATATCATAGATTATTTTAAATGTTGGTCTTAGAACATGTAATATGTGAAATTCTTGTTATGATAGTTGGAGAATTTTTGTTAAAGGGCTGTCTTTATTTTTCTTTTTCAAGTTTTTATTTAAATTCTAGTTAACCTATATGGTAAGATTGGTTTCAGGTGTAGAATTTAGTGATTCATCACTTATAGACAACACCTAGTGCTTATCACAAGTGCCATCCTTAATAGCCATCACCCATTTAGCCCAACCCCCTCCCCATCAACCCTCAGTTTGTTCTTTATATATAAAGTTAAGAGTCTCTTATGGTTTGCTTCCCTCTCTCTCTCTTTTTTCCTTCCCCTATGTTCATCTTTTTGTTTCTTAAATGCCACACAAGTGAAATCGTCTGGTGTTTGTCTTTATCTGACTCACTTATTTCACTTAACATAATACATTCTAGCTCCATTCAAGTCATTGCAAATGGCAAGATTTCTTTCTTTGTGATGGCTAATATTCCATTGTATATATATGCCACCTCTTCTTTATCCATTCATCAGCTGATGGACATTTGAGCTCTTTTCATAGTTTGGCTATTATTGATAATGCTGCTACAAACAGCGGGGTGCATGTGCTAAAGGGGTGTCTCTAGATTATGGCATAAGTCAGTTTGTGGAGAAGTCTATATATAGGATAACCATCTTCTCATCCAGACTGGACTGGGTCACTTTTGAGAATGAAAGGGGAACTATTAGCATTACACTGAGACAGCAGTATAAACCTGTGTTCACCCTATCTGTAAATCAAGTGCTTAACTCTTTCTTGTGAATAATCAGCCCATTCCTCCATCAGATTTCTTGATTTGTCCCTTTAACTAATCTTTTACATTGTTTTCTTCCCTTACAGACTATGCTGTGGAAGAGAAACCATCACAGATTTCAGTAATGCAGCAATTAGAGGATGGTGGTCCTGACCCACTTGTATTTGTTTTAAATGCAAATTTGTTGTCAATGGTTAAAATTGTAAATTGTAAGTTAGAAATTTGTTTTTTAAAATTAAAATGAGATACTTTACTGACTCATAGATAATAAGTAAAGCTTTCAAATTCATTACACACAGCATTTTTATATGGATGGAGCCACATCTTACTGAAAACTGGGTACCAAAGAAATTGGTTTGTATAAAATAACATATCCCAGAGGACAACTATGGGACTAACTGAAACTCTTATGAGATAGGTGAATTCTCCATGGAGGAAAGCCAAACAAAACTTCCTGAGATGGATGTGCTAAATCACAACTCATCACCAGAGTAGTTGGAGGTGGACAAATTATCCAGGAGGGTCAAATAATTTACATGCTAGATTTATTTATTTATTTATTTATTTATTTATTTATTTAAGCTTTTCAGTGTTTTTAATGGACATAGGTAGTAATTGTTCAACAACTCCTTAGAGAATCTCCGCATTTTATTTTTTAATTTATTTTTTAAATTTTATTTTATTATGTTATGTTAGTCACCATACATTACATCATTAGTTTTTGTTCCATGATTCATTGCATATAACACCCAGTGCTCCATTCGATACGTGCCTTCCTTACTACCCATCACCGGGCTAACCCATCCCCCCACCCCCCTCCTCTCTAAAACCCTCAGTTTGTTTCTCAGAGTCCATAGTCTCTCATGGTTCAGCTCCACCTCTGATTCCCCTCCTTCATTTTTCCGTTCCTGCTTTTTTTTTTTTTTTTTTAACATATAATGTCTTATTTGTTTCAGAGGTACAGGTCTGTGATTCATCAGTCTTACACAATTCACAGCGCTCACCATTACATGCTAGATTTAAATCTCAGAAACCTTAATCATTTGCAAACCTTTATTTGAGAGAAGGGTTAGTTAGCTAACACATAGTAAAACTTCAGTACATCATAAGTTAAGATTCAGAAGAGACTTCTTAATTCTTGGGGCTAGCTTCTGGGCATCAGAGTGAGTAAGAGGACAGTAAATTAGAATCTTAATTCCAGGATGGTGTTGGAAAATAGAAAATGCATTTATCCTGGGTGAATGTCAATAGGCAGAGTTTTGGAGAGAAGCACTGGAGAACTGTCTTCTAATTCCCACTGGGTACTTATTTTAAGTTGACCTCGGACACCAGAAACACTTATATGCCACTTACTTTGAGGTTCTATATTAAAGAGTGCAGGCTCTGGTTTACTTGTTAATTGTACCCTTGTATATTTGGCCAGTTATTAATGCTTGCCCCCTTTCCTTCTAGGATTAAGTTTTAAAATAATTTGTGAAATTTCTATTTACCCTATCTAGTTTATAAGTTACATTTAGAAAATAGCTAACCCAGAATTCCTGAAGTGTACACCATCTTAATACAGTTGTATTGGGTGCTTCCTGTTTAGGTATATAAAGAAACAATTCCCAAAGTGAAAGAAAGGGAACTTTTATTAGTTTTGATTTACATTGTGTTATCTATATATTTGAATCTTATTTCAATTCCTTTGGGGGTCCTATTATGTATGGAGTACAAATGATAAAAGTGTCAAAGATTGAACATTATTTTTAACTACATAGGCTTGTGCTGTTGGGACTCTACAATGCCTTAAGGTGAAGAAGTGGAAGTAAATAGTCCAGAAAAGTCATTCCTTCACCACTTTTTATGGGATGAAACCAAGTAAAATCATGTTGCTGTTTATTTAGAATTTTCTCCCAAAAAGGACTATAATTTAAAAAACTAGAATCTTGGGGCACGTGACTGGCTCAGGCAGTAGAGCATGCAACTCTTTATTGATCTCAGGATTGTAAAGTTCAAGCCACATGATGTGTGTAGAGATTACTTAAAAATAAACTCTTTAAAAAAACAAAATAAAAAGCTAGAGTCTTTCAGTCACAGATGAAATTTAAAAAGTGTATTTAGCCCACAACCTGAATCCAAAGCTATAATACTGGCTTTTGTTGTTTCTACATAAGTAATTTTTTCTCTTGGTAAAGTGAATTTATTTATTTATTTATTTATTTAGTGAATATTTTAAAAATACAGGTGGGGGGATATATTCTTTAATCATTATAGCCCTAGGATACCTAGTTTTATTTAATTTATTTTTAATGAAATGTTTTCTTTCAATAATGAGTTAAAAGTTGCAAGCGCATTTTCTTTCACTATTACTTCTTTTACTTCCCTTCCCATTGTTTTTCTAAGTATCCATTTAAGCCAGAGGCATTCGTATGTTTTATTTTCTACAGTAGTTCTTTGGCTCAGTTCATTTATAGTTACAGTTGAATTGTACAGATTCAATATGACCGATTTTGTTCTTTGCTGTATTTTAACAGATTTCTGTGCATTTTTTAAAGGTAAGGATTGAGAAGAATGTCTTTATTTTTATTCCATTCATAGATGTGAACAGGAAGTGCTGGTGTTTCACAACCAAGGGAATGCATGCAGTGGGTCAGTCTGAGATAGTCATTCTTCTACAGTGTTTACCGGATGAAAAGTGTTTGCCGAAGGATATCTTTAATCATTTTGTGCAGCTTTATCGGGATGCCCTGGCAGGTGGGAATGCTTTATGACTTAGTCTGCACTCTTTATAAGACAATAAAAATTTGGGGGGCGCCTGGGTGGCTCAGTTGGTTAAGCGTCCAACTCTTGACTTAAGCTCGGGTCTTGATCTCATGAATTCAAGCCCGACACTGGGCTCCAAGCTGGAGTGTGAGCCTACTTTAAAAAAAAAAGATGAGGCGTGCCTGGGTGGATCAGTTGGTTAAGTGTGTGCCTTCTGCTTGTGTTGTGTTCCTGGGGTCTTGGGATCAAGCCCTGCATCACGCTCCTTGCTCGGCGGGAAGCTTGCTTCTCCCTCTCCCTCTACCCTTCCCTCTGCTTGTGCTCGCTCTCTGTCAAATAAATAAATAAAATCTTAAAAAAAAAAAAAAAGATAGGGACGCCTGGGTGGCTCAGTCGGTTAAGCGTCTGCCTTCGGCTCAGGTCATGATCCCAGGGTCCTGGGATCGAGTCCCGCATCGGGTTCCCTGCTCTGCAGGGAGCCTGCTTCTCCCTCTGCCTGTCTCTCTCTCTCTCATGAATAAATAAATAAAATCTTTAAAAAAAAAAAAAAGATAAAAATTTTTGGACTCAGATGCCAAATAATAGTTATAAATTTGGAAGCCTGGCATTGGACTTTGGTATCAGCGGCAAGTTAGAACTTGCTAAGGCTTAAGGAAATATAAATTTTAGTACTTTACCTGGTGTGGTTGTTATTATTTTATAAAGGCTGGAATCAAAGTTGTAAGATAATCCATTGACCATGATGTAAGAATATTTTTCTCTGAGTGGCTTAGGGGTCATGATATTGGTACCTGGTAGAAGGAAGCATAATCATAACTTACTACTTGTTTCTTCAGCTAACAATATATAATCATAATCATAAATATTCTTTATTTAATTTTCAAATTTTAAAAAAACCACTGGCATGGGCAACTTTATTATGGTTTCAAAATAAATTATAAATATTGTTAGCCCTACCAATGTAAAAGTAAATGCATAGCTACTGGAAAAGACTAAGGATAACTAATAAAAAGACATACTATTATAAGTTGAGAAAGAAGAAATATTTATGTGTATTATTTGGCATTACAAAGTTAATCTCTGATTTAACAGAGGAGGTAAGAAGCGGTGTAGTTGAACTAAATTCTCATTATCATAACAGGAAGTAAAAAAACAGTATCTGTGGTTGACAAATAGGGAAAGAGCAGTATAATAACTACAACAAATGAATAATAGAAGAGATTGCCTCTGAGGAACAAGCCTTGGAAAGGGGAGTGAGGTTGATCAGGGTATTAAAATTATTTTCATGTATTACATGGTGATATTTTATAAATATATTAAAACCATAAATTAGGGATGCCTGAGTGGCTCAGCCGGTTAAGCGGCTGCCTTCGGCTCAGGTCATGATCCCAGGGTTCTGGGATCGAGTCCCGCATCGGGCTCTTTGCTACTTGGGGAGCCTGCTTCTCTCTCTCCCACTCCCCCTGCTTGTGCTTGCTCTCTCTCTCCCTGACAAATAAAATCTTTAAAAAAAAAAAACCAATAAATTATTTATACTTTCCAAATGCAGTAATTCCCCTTGTGGGATTCTATGCCAAAAAAATTATCTAAATTGTAAAATATACTTTGTACATGAAAGTGTTTATTGCAGCATTACTTAAATTTAACACAAAAATTTAGAGGTAACCTAAATACCCAGCTATAGGTGAAAGGTTTAAAACTGTATTATACTGATTAGATATATGCATCCTTTTTAGAGCATTCTTTAGCCATCAAAAGTAATATTTATGAATAGAATGTAACAACACAGAAAATGCTCTTGAATTAAGTACAAAAGCAGGATATAAAATTGCATCTTTAGTGTGATTATAGCTTATCCATAAAAGATTATGCCTTTATGTCTTAGTCTCTGTGATAATTTAGGTGTTATATTACATAAGGACAAGACAATACATCGACAACTGACCACATACCTATGAAGTATACTTTGGTATTTACTGTGTCAATTCCAAAATGTATGGGGTTAATATGAAGTCATTTAGAACCTTCAGGCCATATAATACTCAGGACCTAAATTTATTTCCAGAAATGACCTGAAACACTTACTTTTCTCCTCAATTTGGATGTATTCACATGTAAGAACTATAAACAGAGAAATGGCATTGGGGGTCCAAGCAATTGTATATTCATATGGGTTTTGAGAGGGAATTAGGGGCTAAAGCGTGGGAGGTTCATGAAAGTATTGTTCAGGGGTCCCTCCTTTATTGTGTAGGCAATGAGGAACAATTGGAAAAAATGAGTGACAGAATCAGATTTGCATTTTAGAAAGATGACTTCAGAAGCAATATGAAAATGGATCAGAATCTTTGTATATGGTGGCAGGTAAGAGTTAAGAAGCAGTAACAGTGGGTAAACAATATTATAGTAGATAAGCACTAGAATACTGCTTATATATTGCTGATATATACAATAACATGGATGAATATCACAGACATTGTGCTGAACGAAAGAAGCCAGGCACAAAAAAGTACGTATTACGTGATTCCATTTACATGATTCTCCAGAACAGGCAAAATGAGTCTGTGGTGATAGAAATTAGATCACTATTTGCCCGGGGTGAGTTGGGTGTGCAGGTGTTGCAACTGACTACAGAGGGGCCCTGGGAGCTTTCTGGGATTATATAAATATTTTATATAGGATAGGGATGATAGTGATAGGGATTACACGAATGTTTACATTTGTCAAAACTATATTGAACTATATACTTAAAATCTCTGGGTTTTATTGCATGATATTATACCCCAATAAGATTGACTTAAATATTTTTTTGTTGAGACATAATTGACATGTAACATTAGTTTCAGATGTAAAATATAATGATTTGGTATTTGTATTTAGTGTGAAATGATCACAGTAAGTTTAGTTAACATCCATTTTCATACATAGTCAAAAATCTTTTTCTTGCTGATGAAAACTTTTAAGATCTTTCTTAGCAGCTTTCAAATATACAATACAGTATTGTTAACTGTAGTTCCCATGCTGTACATACATCCTCAGTACTAATTTGTGTTATAACTGGAACTTTGTACCTTTTGACCTCTTTCACTGATTTTACCCACCCTCTCAACCCCCATCCTTCCCCACCAGTCTGTTCTCTGCATCTAGGAGTCCTATGGTTTTTTGTTTGTTTGTTTGTTTTTTAGATTCTACATATAAATGTGAGATCATGTTGTCTTTCTCTGACCTCAATATTTTACTTAAAATAATGCCATCAAGTTCCATCCATGTTGTTGCAAATGACAGAATTTTCTTTTTTTATGGCTGAATAATATTCCATTGTGTGTGTGTGTGTGTGTGTGTGTG